>NC_133651.1:51036088-51336088 GCF_009905375.1 Apium graveolens
AACTTTCTTATCAGAACTTATTCTTTTATCAGCATCAGAGCTTGATCTTTGTGTAGAAGTTCCTGCTTTCCTAGATGAAGAGCCTTTGCCTTGACCATGACCTCTACCCCTTTCAGAGTTTCCCTGGTCTTCATTATCATCATCTTTACCCTTCAGTGATTGATCAATTTTGCATTTGGACTTAATCACTTTCTCCCCCTTTTTGCATCATCTGGTAGAAGGAGAGAGACAAGCAATTCCACAGAGTTTTGGATTTCATTGAGTTGATCTTGTTGAGCAGCTTGATTTTTTAAAATATCAGATATTTGAGCTTGCTGCTTTTCTTGAGTCTTTTCTATATACCCAATGCGGTCAAAGGGTGGCTTAAAAAACCTGTTCTTTTCCAATTTGACATTCATGTCTTGCTGAATCAGGGTTTCTTGAATTTTGTTCACCTTGGCTTGAGTTATTGAGTGTTGACCTTGATGGTGCCTTGTACTCAATGCAGTAACTCTGAGCTGTCCTTTGAAGTCATCATTTACCAGCATCTCATCAGCTTTAGCCAGGGCTCAACAATAATATTTGCAGTGGGAACAAAATCAACTTTGTTCCACTCCTTGATCCATTCTTTTCCTCTTGGAGTTTCACTCCAAGGTACTGGTGCATCCTCTCTAACAAAGTTCTTGATTAAATCAGCTTTTCCTAGAACTTGTTGAGGTGCATGTCCTGAAGGACCAGCTGCATCAGCATATAGATTTGTAGCAGCTTCACTAGTTTTGTCAGCATTTGCAGCATCAGAACTTACAGAGCCTACAGAATCAGCTTCCTCTGATAAAATGATAGTGTGTGAGGCTATAGAGGTTTCAAAATCATCCTCTAAGTTCTGATCAACATCCAAATTCTGATGCTCACCTAATATCTTATCTTCATCATCTAGATTCAGAAGAGGTGTTATTGGAATATCTGCATTGAAATCAGCATCTAAAATTGGTGTTGTTGGTGGAAGTATGTTAAGGAATGGTTGGAGCTTCTAAGTACAGAATCTCAGGCACATTCAAGTTGTGAATGTCTATTTCAGCACTTATACCTGGATTTTCTGCATGTACTGGAGAGTGAATAGGAGACACAGAAGTTGTAGGCACTTTGTCTTGAGCAGTTTCTTCAGCTTGAATTGGAGACAGTGGAGGTGTAGATTCAGTGGTTTCAGCACATTCTGGTTGTGTAGATGGAAGGGATTCAATCACAATTGGCTCCTTTGGGATCAGAGATTCCTGATCCCCTTCCTTAGCTGCTGCTTCCACATCCTCTGAATCTGACTCAACTATTTTCCTGTTAGCTCTTTGTTTCTTCACTTTCTTCAAGGGTGGAGAGACTTTGGGAGCTTTGTCATCAGAATTTATCATTCTAAGCCTTTTGAGGGGCCTAGAACTCCCAGTTTCCTTTGTTTTCTGAGGAGACTCTTCCTCAGCTGCTTTTGCAACAGGTTCTGATGTTTGAACCTGTGCCTCATCTTCTGATTCATCTCTCAGAATCATCCTCATTCTTTTCTGCTGTGACTGAGGTACTATCTTAGTCCTCTTTGCTCTAGAAGAAGAAGGCTGCACTGTAGGTGCTGATGGTTGATTGGCATGTACTGATGTATGTGGTTGCTGTGTTTGGGTGGTGGTTGGTTCTGATGGCTGTTGTGTGTTGGTGGGTTGAACATTAGGATATAGTAATAAATAAGTTGCATAATCAGCATTTATCAGAGCTTGCTTTACTGATAAAGGAATACCTAGGGGTCTCAAAACTTCCTTTTGGTTGTCAGTAGATAAAAGATCAGTAAAAGCCCTTTTTGCTAACCTAAAAGGTTCTATGATTTCACCTGCTAGTTGTGGTTCATCTGATGTACAGTAATTGTAAATTAACTGACAGAACCTGGCAAAGTAAACTACATTCTTGTCCTCTTTCATTCTATCTCCTATAAAACATAACACAGTCTTTGCATAATCAAAATGAGACTGGTTTAGGAGTGCATACCCAATTTGTTGTGTCAGAATGGGAATGGCATCAAAATTTGAGCATTTGTTGGAAAACGTCTTCGTGATGCAATCGAAGAAGAAGCTCCATTACCTTCGAATATATGGGCGTTTGAGTTGACCCATCTTAGCCAAACTCTTTTCATATCCAAGATTAGCCATCATTTGCTATAGCAAGGGCTCCTCCACAGCAGAACTGAATTGACAGGATTCAGGTAGGTGTAGAGCTTTTCGAACTGCTCCCGGAGTAACAGCATACTCAACCTCATTTGCTGTAAATACGATGCTTGGAGTCCCATGCTTACCACCATCATCATAATGTCCAGTACGCCAGAATGTCAGAACTTGAGTTCCAGATATACTGGATGGTTGTGTCAATGCGAACCCAATTTCACTATGAGATAAGAAATCCTGAATAAAATGAAGTTCCGAAGGAGCTTCACTCTTAGTGAGAATGGCAGCATAGTTGTTGGGGACGAACTTTGCTCCATTAAAGATTATATCCTTGGGTGCCATTGAAAATAAGTGAGAAGTTAGAATGCCTGAAAAGTGTTTGATAAAATGTCTGTATAGTAAACCGTCAAAAAATATGAGAGAATAAGAAAGAGAGAGAGAGAGAGAGAGAGAGAGAGAGAGAGAGAGAGAGTAAATAGAATAGAAATGTAAATAAAAGATTTGAAAATATTTTATCTCTTTTACTTAGACACCCCACGTGACAACAGTTATTGAGAAGTGGAACAGACGTTACAGCTGTCAGGCATGCAGTAGTTAAGACAAAAGTTAATGGGCACGGGAAATAAGTAATGATTACTATGTTCATGCAGTTTTTCAAAAAAAACTGTTCCCACTAAACAAATGATTATTACTGTCTTTATCTCACATAAACCAATATTCTGATAAAATATAACCGTTCAAGTATTTACCTAAAAATAAATCAAGGAAATAAATACTGCCACGTCAGCATCAGAACTTGATTATTATCAGAATTTAAAAGTCATCAGAATATGGCTTCTTAACTCAAAAAGTTAATGTTTATTTCTGTAATTCTTCACACAAATACTGATATGGTTTCAACAGAACTTAATCATCAGAACTTGTCCTCAGAATTTATGCAACTGACACTTAAACTGTTCATCTAAAACAACATTGATCACCACAGTAATTTTCATCATTCATATGGAGTGTAAGTGTGTGCTTTAAGCTAAATATCAGACAAAGAGTAAAGTCTGATTCACTTCAGTACATCTTAGAAATAAGGCATAACTAAGAACTTTGCTTAAAATCGGTCATTAGTCTGAAGTCTACTATAGAATGAGTTCATGCATGAGTCCACCTCAACTTTTTTGTGCTCATTTTATGCATCTTTTGAAATTCCTTTTTACAGTGGCTTCTCAGTGTAAGTGAGTCATGACTGCTTATCAGAATTTATGCTATTCTCAGAGTATTTCTCCAGTAATCAGAGAATGTGAAAATTCACCAAGAAAATTTTATTTTGCTTTTCTAATACATATTACTTAATACCAGCAATGCACTTGGGTCTTCCCTTCCACATATATTTTTCTCTAGATCTCAAAGGAGTACTTGATATTTATTTCTTTTCTTTTCTTTTTCTTTTGATAAGTGAGGCTTATCAGCACTTAGTACATCCATAAGATTTACCAACATCAGAACTTAACAGATAAGAAGCAATATTCTAGTTTTTGACTTAGTAATAACATACACAAAGTAAACCTAACCAAGCTCAATATCAGAATTTGCTTGTGTTAAAAGATTTCCACAAAAATAATTACTTCAAACATGTGATCTTTAGTATATTAAAGACTACTAGGTCAGCATCTAACACAGTTATCCTCATTGGATTGAATAGTCACATAAACATTCATATCACTATCAGAGTTTAGAAATTCACATCAGACAACAATCAGCACTTAGTAAATTTCAATTTAAGCACAGATTACATAAATATAGTAATATCTGTAAATACTGATCATAAAGTCTGATGTATCAGAACATAAACTAAGCAGATTTAGAGAAAGAACTTGAAACCATTCCAAGTTCATTTACCAATCTTGTAAAAGTAGCTTCACATAGTGGTTTTGTGAAGATATCTGCTAGTTGTTGATCTGTTGGAACAAAATGCAATTCCACTGTACCTTTCATCACATGTTCCCTTATGAAGTGGTACCTAATGCTGATGTGCTTTGTCATTGAGTGTTGAACTGGATTACCTGTCATAGCAATAGCACTTTGATTATCACAGTAAATAGGAATTTTAGAAAATTCTAACCCATAATCCAGTAACTGATTCTTCATCCAAAGAATCTGTGCACAATAGCTTCCTACAGCAATATACTCTGCCTCTACAGTTGATGTGGAAATTAACTTTTGTTTTTTGCTAAACCAAGAAACTAATCTGCCTCCAAGAAATTGGCAGCTTCCACTTGTGCTTTTCTTGTCAATTTTGCACCCTGCAAAATCTGCATCTGAGTAACCTATTAGCTTGAAGTCTGATTCCCTAGGATACCACAATCCCAAATCAGTTGTACCATTAAGGTACTTGAAAATTCTTTTCACAGCTATTAAGTGAGGCTCTCTTGGATCTGCTTGAAATCTTGCACAAAGACATGTAGCATACATAATATCAGGTCTACTTGCAGATAGATAGAGTAATGAGCCAATCATACCTCTGTAATTAGTAATATCTACTGATGTACCAGTATCCTCATCCAATTTTGTTGTAGTGGCCATATGAGTGGATGCACTTGAACAGTCTTGCATTCCAAATTTCTTCAACAAATTTCTAGTGTACTTAGATTGACAAATAAAAGCTCCTTCTTCATTCTGCTTGACTTGAAAGCCCAGAAAATAGCTAAGTTCTCCCATCATACTCATTTGATATCTTGACTGCATTAGCTTGGCAAACCATTTACAAAGTCTGTCATTTGTAGAACCAAAAATGATATCATCAACATATATCTGTACCAAAAGTAAGTCATTTCCATGGTTGAGATAAAATAAAGTTTTGTCAATAGTCCCTCTGTTAAATCCACTTTCCAGAAGAAACTGAGCTAATATCTCATACCATGCTCTTGGAGCTTGCTTAAGGCCATAAAGTGCTTTATCAAGTCTATAGACATGATTAGGAAATTTTGAATCTACAAAACCTGGAGGTTGTTCAACATATACTTCTTCTTCCAATTCTACATTAAGAAAAGCACTTTTTACATCCATTTGAAAGACTATAAACTTTTTGTGAGCAACATAAGCCAGAAATATCCTTATGGCTTCCAATCTAGCAACTGGTGCAAATGTTTCATCATAATCAATTCCCTCATATTGAGAATATCCTTTTGCAACTAGCCTTGCTTTTTTTTATAATTATGTCATCACTATCATTTTTATTTCTAAACACCCATTTTGTACCAACAACTGATCTGTTCTTTGGTCTTGGCACTAGGGTCCAGACTTTATTTCTTTCAAATTCATTAAACTTTTCCTGCATTGCTTACACCCAATCAGCATCTTGAAGAGCTTCTTCCACTTTCTTTGGTTCTGCCTGAGAAAGAAAAGAATGATAGAGACATTCATTTGATATTGTTGTTCTAGTTCTAACACCTGTTTCAGGATTTCTAATAATCAAGTCAGGTGTATGTGCTTTAATCCACTTCCTTACAGATGGAAGGTTATCTCTAGAACTGGATGCTCCCCCATGATCCATGTTGTCTCCATCAATATTTTCTGACACTCCCCCTGAAATTATGCTCTCTGAGTTGGATCCTTCAGAATTTGAGTTTCCAGAATTATCAGAATTTGGCCCATCAGAACTTGATGAATCAGAATTTGAGTTTCCAGAATTATCAGAACTTGGCCCATCAGAACTAGATGAATCAGAACTTGAAGAGCCTGTTCTAGGTTCTGATGCTTCTTGAGATGTGGTTGGATCTTCAATATGCTACCCCTGCACAGGTGCATTTTCCTTTGGCGTAGTCACTATAGTTTCAATAACATCAGAGTTTAACCCATCAGAGTTTGCAGTATCAGGATTAGACTTTCAGAATTTACAGAATCAGAATTTAAAGCTTCATTCTCAAATATCTGCTGATCGTGATTATTGAAATCTTCAAGTCCAGTAATCTTCTTATCATCAAAAGAGACATTGATAGATTCCATGACAACCCTTGTTCTTAAATTGTAGACTCTGAAGGCTTTTGTGGAAAGTGGATATCCAACAAAGATTCCTTCATCAGCTTTTAGATCAAATTTGGATAGCTGTTCAGGATGAGTCTTAAGAATAAAACACTTGCATCCAAATACATAAAAGTACTTCAGATTTGGCTTCTTTTTCTTCACCATCTCATATGGTGTCTTTCCATGCTTGTTGATAAGTGTTGCATTCTGAGTAAAACAAGCAGTCTGCACAGCTTCAGCCCAAAAGTAGGTTAGTAATTTTGCTTCATCAAGCATAGTTCGTGCAGTTTCAATAAGAGTTCTATTCTTTCTTTTAATAACTCCATTTTGTTGTGGAGTTCCAGGAGCAGAAAATTCATGATTTATTCCATGGTCTTTGCAGAACTCTTCCATAATCATATTCTTGAACTCAGTGCCATTATCACTTCTTATAATTTTCACAGAGTCTTTGACCAACTTATCCAGTTGTTTGACATGATCAATCAAGATAGATGCAGTTTCACTTTTTGTGTGCAAGAAATACACCCATGTGTATCTGGTAAACTCATTTACTATGACCATAGCATATTTCTTCTTTGCAATAGACATGACATTCACTGGACCAAATAGATCAACATGTAGTAGGTGATAAGGCTCAAGAATTGAAGATTCAGTTTTGCTCTTGAATAAAGATTTTCTTTGTTTTGCCTTTTGACATGAATAACAAAGACCATCAGGAGCAAATACTGATTTTGGCAGTCCTCTCACAAGATCTTTCTTGACTAGTTCATTTATATTGTTAAATTTAAATGAGAGAGTTTTTTATGCCAATCCCAGCTTTCTTCAATTGATGCTCTACTTAACAGACAGATTGCATAACCATCAGAACTTGTTGAAAGCTTAGCTTCATAAATGTTACCATGCATATATCCCTTTAGAATAACTTTGCCTGTAGATTTGCATACAACTTCACAGTGTTCTTCAAAGAAATCCACATGATAACCTCTGTCATAGATTTGACTAACACTCAGCAGATTGTGTTTAAGTCCTGAGACTAGAGCTACTTTTTCAATGAAGACATTCCCAAGATTGATATTGCCATATCCCGGAGTTTTTCCCATGTTGCCATCTCCATAAGAAACTCCTGGGCCAGCTTTATCTACAAAGTCTGATAGCAGGGCTTTATTACCAGTCATATGTCCTGAACATCCACTATCAAGAACTAGGATGTTCTTCCTGTTGCTCTGCAATCACAAAGACCACTAATGATTAGTTTTAAGGACAAAGAAGCAGCTTAAGTATAAGCTGAAAGAGATTAAGAATGTAAACAAGATAAAGCCACCTAGGAAAAATAGGAATGGAAAGGAAGGTGTGAATAAAAGCAATAATTATATGCCTGTTCCTAATGCTCCTAGAAAGAAATGCAATAACTGTGGAAATTCTAACCATCTGGCTTCTTTTTGCAGGAAGAATGAGAATTAAACTCCTTACCTTCTAAGTTAGGAGTTAAGAGTTAGTCTGTTAGGTTTAAGCCACAAAATCCTTGTTTTCATTGTGGTAGTTTATGGCATTCCATTTATACTTGTAAGGAGTATCATAGTTTGTACTATGATTATTATCAAATAAAACCTTCTTTGAAGAAAGTTAGCATTATTTCCTCTAGTGTAAGTTCTGATGCAAAGTCTGATATAGTAAATTCTGATAAGAAAAATGTTGACATAAACTCTGATGTTAAATCCACTGCAAATATTAACAAACTTAATAAGGCCAAAGGATCTAAGCAAGTTTGGGTCCTTAAAACTAATCATTAGTGGTCTTTGTGATTGCAGGGAAACAAGAAAAACATCCTAGTTCTGGACAGTGGATGTTCAGGACATATGACTGGAAATAAAGCCCTGCTATCAGACTTTGTGGAGAAAGCTAGCCCAGGAGTTTCTTATGGAGATGGCAACATGGGAAAAACTGTGGGATATAGAAATATCAATCGTGGGAATGTCATTATTGAAAAAGTAGCTCTAGTCTCAGGACTTAAACACAATCTGCTGAGTGTTAGTCAAATCTATGACAATGGTTATCATGTGGATTTCTTTGAAGAACACTGTGATGTTGTAAGCAAATCTAAAGGCAAAGTTATGTTAAAGGGATACAGGCATGGTAACATTTATGAAGCCAAGCTTTCAACAAGTTCTGATGGTTCTGCAATCTGTCTATTAAGTAGAGCATCAATTGAAGAAAGCTGGAATTGGCACAAAAAACTCTCTCATTTAAATTTTAACAATATAAATGAACTAGTTAAGAAAGATCTTGTGAGAGGACTGCCAAAATCAGTATTTGCTCCTGATGGCCTTTGTGATTCATGTCAAAAGGCAAAACAAAGAAAATCTTCATTCAAGAGCAAGACTGAATCTTCAATTCTTGAGCATTATCACCTACTACATGTTGATCTATTTGGTCCAGTGAATGTCATGTCTATTGCAAAGAAGAAATATGTTATGGTCATAGTAGATGAGTTTACCAGATACACATGGGTGTATTACTTGCACACAAAAAGTGAAACTGCATCTATCTTGATTAATCATGTCAAACAACTGGATAAGTTTGTCAAAGACTTTGTGAAAATCATTAGAAGTGATAATGGCATTGAGTTCGAGAATATGAGTATGGAAGAGTTCTGCAAAGACCATGGAATAAAGAAGGAATTCTCTGCTCCTGGAACTCCACAGCAAAATGGAGTTGTTGAAAGAAAGAATAGAACTCTTATTAAAGCTCCACGAACTATGCTTGACGAAGCAAAATTACCAACCTACTTTTGGGCTGAAGCTGTGCAGACTGCTTGTTTTACTCAGAATGCAACACTTATCAACAAGCATGGAAAGACACCATATGAGATGGTGAAGAAAAAGAAGCCAAATCTGAAGTACTTTCATGTATTTGGATGCAAGTGTTTTGTTCTTAAGACTCATCCTGAACAACTATCCAAATTTGATCTAAAAGTTAATGAAGAAATCTTTGTTGGATATCCACTTTCCACAAAAGCCTTCAGAGTCTACAATTTAAGAACAAGGGTTGTCATGAAATCTATCAATGTCTCTTTTGATGATAAGAAGATTACTGGACTTGAAGATTTCAATGATCATGATCAGCTGAGATTTGAGAATGAAGCTTTAAATTCTGATTCTACAAATTCTGATAGTCTATATCCTTATACTACAAACTCTGATGGGTTAAACTCTGATGTTATTGAAACTGTGGTGACTATGCCAAAGGAAAATGTACCTGTGCAGGGGGGCATATTGAAGATCCAACCACATCTCAAGAAGCATCAGAACCAAGAACAGGCTCTTCAAGTTCTGATTCATCAAGTTCTGATGGGCCAAGTTCTGATAATTCTGGAAACTCAAATTCTGATTCATCAAGTTCTGATGGGCCAAATTCTGATAATTTTGTAAACTCAAATTCTGAAGAATCCAACTCAGGGGGCATAATTTCAGGGGGAACATCAGAAAATGTTGATGGAGATAGCATGGATCATAGGGGAGCATCTAGTTCTAGTGATCACCTTCCATCTGCAAGGAAGTGGACTAAAGCACATACACCTGACTTGATTGTTGGAAATCCTAAGCAAGTGTTAGAACTAGAACATCAACATCAAATGAATGTCTCTATCATTCTTTTCTTTCTCAGGCTGAACCAAAGAAAGTGGAAGAAGCTCTTCAAGATGCTAATTGGGTGCAAGCAATGTAGGAAGAGTTAAATGAATTTGAAAGAAATAAAGTCTGGACCCTAGTGCCAAGACCAAAGAACAGATCAGTTGTTGGTACAAAATGGGTGTTCAGAAATAAAACTGATAGTGATGGCATAATTACAAGAAATAAAGTAAGGATGGGTGCAAAAGGATATTCTCAACAGGAGGGAATTTATTATGATGAAACATTTGCACCAGTTGCTAGATTGGAAGCCATAAGGATATGTTTGGCTTATGCTGCTCACAAAAAGTTTACAGTCTTTCAAATGGATGTAAAAAGTGTTTTTCTTAATGGAGAATTGGAAGAAGAATTATATGTTGAACAACCTCCAGGTTTTGTAGATTCAAAGTTTCCTCATCATGTCTACATACTTGATAAAGCACTTTATGGCCTTAAGCAAGCTCCAAGAGCATTGTATGATACATTAGCTCAGTTTCTTCTGAAAAGTGGATTTAACAGAGGGACTATTGATAAAACTTTATTCTATCTCAACCATGGAAAAGAATTACTTTTGGTGCAGATATATTGTTAGGCCCTTAACAATGTAACAAGAATTACAGAAGGGGGGTTGAATGGAATTCTTGAAACTTTTTCTTGAATAAAAATGTTCTAACTCAAATATATATATAAGTGTGAATTGATTAACAGAATGCGGAATAGTTACTTGAAATGAATCAAAACACAAGTAATTAAAAACAAGAGTCTTTAAAAACTTTGTGGTGGATTTGAATGATTCCACCAGAGATATATATAATATATATCGAGAGAACTCTGTGTGCAAAAAGCTCACAGCTGCTTACAAAATGATAACAACTAGGAATGAGAGAAATGCTAAGAATATAGCTTACAAATGTTTCTCTCTATCTGTCTGAGTTTCTTAGTTCCTTAGTTACTATTCTATTTGCTGCTTCTTGGTTTATATATCACCAAGATTACAAAGTAATAAGACAGGAAAATAAAACAAAAACTATCAAGTCTAATACAATACTACTTCATTACTCTATTCCAGCATCTTTGAATATCTTCATAATAGCATGGAAATGGTAATGCTTCTTTGTTCTCGAAAACCCAGTTGAATAGGCTACCACATTCCATTTGCATACACTCGACGCATGTGACTGTGTTGTCACTGTCAACAGATATTTGAATTCTTTATTCGTCGGGTTCATGATCATCCGTCGAGTTATTGATCATCCGTCGGGTTGTTGATCATCCATCGAATTCATTATTGTTTATCCGTCGGGTAGCAATCAGGCACTTGACTTCATTTCATTTATGCAGAATTACAAGACATCACATATGTAAAATTATCAACCTATTCTGCATATCTAGTTAAAGTCAACATGACTTAAGTACTACTACAGATTCTAAACAATGTGTATGCAGAAATGTACTACAGACTTATTGTTACATAAGCTACTCACTCGATGGATAATAAATCATCATCTGTCGGGACTATATTGAGTCATCCGTCGGGACTATAATCCTTATTCGTCGAGTGCTACAATTTCATTAAGTAAAATCTACCAAGGTGTTTTGTTAATAAAATCATCAAGTTCATAACATATACACAACAATCTCCCCCAATTTATGTCTACTGGAATTTTAGCCACAAATTAAGAGATACTTGATGATAACAAAACACCCTAAAAATACACCTTGGAAAGTAGATAGATAAAACTGTAAAGTGCTTCAATTAACAAAATGTACAAAGTTTAGCTCACAGTCATTTTCAGGGTGCTCCTCTAGCCTGAGCAAATTTATCTAGTTCCTTGAAGGTCTGGATCTCTTTCCAAGCTTTCTGTTATTTTCTTCAATCTGATTTTGGAGCTGCCTGTGAAATTCCAGTTCATCAGATTCTGAGAGATTTAGCTTTTGTTGCATTTCCAAGAGAGTCTCATTGCTAGAGATGCTCAATTGGTCTTTCAATCTGAAAAATCTTCTCACTCCTTTGTCATCCATGAACTCCATCAGCCAGTAGGGCCTTAGATGCGCTCTTCTCCCTGTGTAAGGGATGATTAGAGTCTTTGGGAGTGCATCTTTAGCTCTAACACTCCTTAGTTCTTCAATCTTCTTCAGAACCAATCTTATTGCAGTAATATTGAACCCAAAGTTCTTCTTGAAAGATGAATAAACCTTAATCAGTACAGCTTGGCTTTCTTGAAAGATCATGTGGAGTGGCCACTGAATCTCCTTTCCTCCCTTGTACTTGAACACTAACCTTTCAGGTAAGTTTCTGTATACATCAATTCCTCTCACTTCATCTAGTTCATCTAAATAGAGGTTTAGATCAGGAAATTCCTTGATGTCACAAAAGTACATATAATCTTCTTTTATGACTTTAGATTGAGTTTTGACTAGAGATTTGGATTTTAGAGGTGACAACTTCACTTTCTTGACTGCTCTTGACTTTGTTCTCTTTGGATTGTTAAGGATTGGCAGATTGAAGTCAGGATTTGGTATGTTCTCCCATTCTATTGGCTCATCCTTAGGCACAATAGGTTCACCATGAATGTTTCTGTAAGGATCCACTACCTTGATATCTTCAAATGCCATAGAGGGTTTTGATGCTTGAGTTGTAGTTGGAGTGGATTCCTTGGGAAACTGATTCTCCAATTCCTTATCAACAATTTCCAGTTTCCTTTTGGTTCTTTTCACCAATTCCTTGATTCTTGGAGACTTCTTATGTTGTTCAACTTGCTTCTTTGGATCTTGAGATTCAATGATTTCAGATGGCTGAGCAAGAATTTATTGTGATGAATTTATAGCATGTAGCTTGGCCAAGATAGCAATTTGCTTTTTCTTTTGTTTAGCCTTTTTAGCATCTAGAGCATCTTGCTTCTTTTCCTGCTTCAATCTAGCCTTTTCTTCTCTCTTTGCTTGAGCAAATTGAGGATGTCCAGCCACCATACAAATTTCTTTCCCATTCCTGAAAATTTTAGCAATTCTCTTTTTCGAAGCTGAATCAGCTGGATCTTTGTAGAAAGTAATTGACCTTGAAAGAAGCTTCTTTTCATCAGGCTTAGGTGTCTCATACACAGTATCCAAAGGGTTCTTAAATGATTATTTTAGATAGTTCACCCTTGGTTTCAGAATTATTTCAGCCTTTGGAGATTTGATGCAGGATTGTTGTCCCCTTTCCAGATAGTTCATGTTAATCTCATTCACAAAAATTTGCTTGACTTGAGAGTGATGGATGGCTAACTTTACTAGCTCCTTTACTAGTCCAAACTTCTTTTGTATATCCTCATCAATCTTCTCCCAGTTGATTGGCTTCAACTGCTTCATTTCAGCTGCTCTAATGTTGGCTGCTGCTGCATTTATCAGATCTATACTGTTTGTAGCTGGTGGTTTTGAAATAGTAATTGAAGTCACAATTGTTTTACTAATTTGAATTTGAAGCCTTTCCCCCTCACTTGGTCCTTTCTCCCCCTAGAGGAGGGGGTTTGAGTAGCCACCAGTTTTTGAAGTAAATTTGTCTGTTGGGCTTGATGAAGATGAATGGCTGTTAAAGATGCTTCCATGGGTGACATTCTTGTATCCAAGGCATCTATCTTGGTTGCAAGATCAGAATTTTTCCTTAATTGCCTCTTGATGTCAAGCATTGTAGCTTCTGGAAGCTTAGAATCCATCTTATCTGAGATGGCCTTCTTCATCTCCTCAACATCACCCTTGATTGTGTTTACATCCCTAGCATGTTGGAAGCCTTGAATTTGTTGAATTACAGAGAAGCTAGATGTGCCTGAAAGAGCTTTTTGGTGCCGGCATTTGTAGTGATTTGAAAAGCAATATTTGTCTGATTGATTAGTTGGATCAGGGTTGTCTTGAAGTAGTGCTCATCACAGTGCTTTGAAAATGCCCATGATGGCATACCTGATCTTGAACTGGAACCTACTTCTCCCCATATGTCCATTTCTCCATCTCCACTATCCCCATTTTCATCACCAAAGAAATCAGCTGAGCCACCAGTCTCATAATCCACATCACCAGCTGTAGAGGGGAAAAGCTGTGATGGCATCTTTAGCTCATCATAGACTGTGTGGTATGCACCAGATTGAGCATCCTTTCTGCATTGTCATTGCCCTGTTCAGCTAGAAGTTGATAAGCTGGAACAGGGTGAGTAAATGCCTCAGTATCAAGGGAGGTGGAATCTATAACAACTTTAGGTTGCTGAGATAGTCCCTCCCTGTCTGCATCCTGGATATTCATTGACTCCTAGCAATGACATCCATCCTTATAGCTCTGGTACCTGCATTTCTCTCATTTTCTCTCTTTTGTTGCATCAGGGTCTCACCCTGGCTCCCCACCCTCACACCCTCACCTTCACCATCTAAGGTGGGACTCCTCTCACTTTCTTTTGCCAATCCTGAAGAAATGGATTGCATAATTTCACTTATTTCCTCTCCTTTTTCCTGGGAGCAACCCAGACTCTCACTCATAACACTCTTCTCTCTCAATCCTAATAGTGACTGTACAACCACTAATTCTTCTGCACATAAAATAAATGAAGTTTGAAGTGGTGCAGAGATACTCGACGGATGAGTGATATCCATTGGGTGAGTGGTTTTGCTATCTGACGGATAACTGCTGTTAAGCTTATCCGTCGGGATACAATCACTACTTGAAGGATGAGCAATATCCATCGAGATAGTAGAAATGAATGAACTAGGAATGGAAACTATTGTGGACTCTGTGCTGATTGAAGATATTTTGGGCACAGATGATTAACAGTTCCTGAAAGAATTGGCAAGTGAGCCAACAAATTATCTAAGAGATGATGCTCACTTGCACTAGATTTTGGCTTCCCCGACAAAGTTAAAGAAGGGGAATCAGGAATTGATGTGTTTATCATATCCACATCCAGAGAGTTTGTGGGTGAGTTTGGTGTTTGAGGTGCTTCTATTACTAGAGATTTTGGTTGTGACTCCACATTTATTGGAGCCACATCAAACTGAATTTGTGAAGGTGCAGTGACTGTGTCTTTAGCACCAGTTTGCACAGTGTGTGTACCCTGTGCATCCCCAAGGGTTTTAGATTTCTTCTTTCTGGCATAAGTTTGGGGTGAGCTTGTGTCCCTAACCCTCTTGACCTGTGCTCTTGGTTGAGAGCTTTGTTCAATAGCTACATCCTTTTGGGATGATGCAGCTAGAAATGAGCTTTTATCCTTTTTAAGCACTGCAGTTTGTTGAGAAACTACAGTGTGGCTAGGCTGGGAACCACTCAACTCTCCATCCTTATCTTTAGGGTTTCTTTTATGTTCACCCCTTCCCTCACCTACCTTGCTCACCTTCACACTCCCCTCTTTGGTTTTGGTGGATTTTGCAACTGGCATCTTTTGAGAGATACCAGAGGGGGCTTTCTTTGATTTGGGTTTTGTAATATTTGCAGGTTTGGTAGCTTGGGTAGGCAACTGTTGGGTCATTAACACAGTTGCCATAGCCACACTAGAACTCAAAGAAACTTGTGAGGTTGGAATAGCAGGGATAGATGAACTTACCTCACTTACCTGAGGTGCTTCCATTGCAGGAAAATAGAACAGTGGCACCTCCTTGTGATGATTGGCCTTGTTCAAATCTGTAATGAGCCTTCTCTCTTGAACCCAACAATCTAATTTGTTGTTAGGGTTCTCAAGCACAATACCCTCAGAGAGATGGTTAGCTAATATCATAAAGAATCTAGCATAATACACATTATTTCCTCTCTTATTTAACTCTCCTAGTTTGAAACCCAACTCAAACAAAACAAGGTCACTGAAATTATAGGACTTATCTGTAACTAGCATTTAGAGCATGTTAAGCATGGAGATATTGACTGAACCAAAATTACTGACTTTACCTGAAAAGACCTTTGTCACTATATCACACATATAACTCCATTCTTTCCTAAGGCCCAGTCTCCTAATGTCACTTAACTTAGAAGTAGAAAGAGCATAGTTTATGGAATTAAGCATATTGATTATGTTAGTTTCAGTGTGTGGTGAGGTCACAGTGTTATCAGGAATCTTGAAACATGATTTTATAACATCACTATTGATACAGAATTCCTTACCTTTAATGGTGAGTGTGATTGTCTTATCTGTTGAGTTGTATGTAGCAGTGGTCCACATCTCTTCAACAACTTCACAAAAGATTGTGGGTGATTTCAGCATGGCATAGCTAAGCTTGTAATTCTTCACAAAGTTCATCATCTTGTGATAGTCACTAGACTGCTGAATACCCTTGTTTACTAGTGCAGTGAAATTGTTCTTCTCATAAATAAACCCAGTTTAAGACATAATCTTGACAATGGGCGCCATTGTTAGAGAATGAGAGCTTGAAAAGAGAGAGTAAGTGCTTTGAAAAAGAAAAAAATTGGAGCAGTTGATTTGAGAATGATAAAAGAAAAGCAATTGAAATGAAATAAGCTTTTATATTATCTCAAAAATAACTGTAATAACCCCAATTTTTGGAATTTTTGAAACCCTTTTGAATAGTGTTTTCTGATTATGCTGAATAAGAAAACTTTTCATGCCACACTATGTAGGGGTTCTTTTATTGATCTTCTGGGATATTATTAGTACTCTATGTGGTATATAAGTGTATGTAAAGATCGTCAGAATCCAAATCCGAACACTTTGATTTTTCCCGAAAAATCCACCAGATACCGAAAGAATTGAGTATAAGGTAACATGATTAAAAGGATTTAAATTCAAGGATTATAAGAGAGGATCATAAAAGGAATATAATGTATTGAGAAAGGTTAAGAACACCCAAGTAATAAGATCCCGGGTATGATCCCTCAAACGATAAACGAGAACGAAAGTTAAGCGAACCGTATAACAGATCAGAGGTCATTAGCCAAGTGATTAGGAGTTAATAAAAGGGTTAGTGGAGAGTGATGTCATCTCACCAACAAAAAGAGGACAAGTGTGAGAGGATGACATGGGAAGATGACCTAAGCATGACCAAAAGAGAAGTGTGTTGTTGGTTGATTGTGAACCACACAAAATTTACCATGGTAATAATCTAATTAACAAACCAAGTGGATCAACCAAGCCAAAAACAAATCATAAACATCAAAAAACACAAAACACTTCCATTTTCAAGAAGAGCTCTCGGCTTTGTCCATTTCAAAGGAAGAAAAAAACTCAAATCCTAGTTCCAAGCATTGTTAATTAGTGAGGTAATTATCTAAGGTTCCTTGTACATAGATATGGATATCCTATAAGTTTAAGCTTCAAATTCCTTCACAATCTCTTCCAATAATTCAAGGAAGAAGATGGTGAATAGTAACTTTCAAAAAATAACTTTAGTTTTCTTGAATTTTTATGAAAGTTTAAGGTTATACAAGCAAGGATCAAGGCTCTTTAGGCATTCAAAGCTCTTGTGTTGTGTTAAGAAGCTTCAAGAAGGTATAAACTCCAAACCCTAACTTTAGTTTTGAGTATTTAGGAATGGTTATGATTGATATAGTATATGTGAAGCATGATGCTTGTTTATTTAAAGTTTGGTTGAGTTTGTAGAGATTTTGATGGTTGAATCTTGGTTATTAGTTAATGAACCTTAATATGGTTAGTAGCTTTTGTTGTGATTGAATGACTTGGTTAAAACATGAAGTAATGGACTGATGTGGTGAGGTTTTGAGGGATTTTGGGTTATAATGTTGATTGTGGGTTGATTGTGGATTGATTTGGAGTTGTACAAATTTGATAATCGCGTAAACATAGCCATCGTAATGTCCGATTATCCTAGACTGTTTTTGTTCATAACATCAGGACCCGAGAACTCACTGTAAGGTTTTGACCATTGCCATTATTAGATATTTCATGTTACAAGCTTCGTTTTGATATGTGGTACGCTTGAATCTGATGTACGGTTTAGGAGAAATGACCGTTTTAAGTAACGGCGTTTCGCGAACGAACAATTTCCCCTCGCCTTACTTTGAAACCTTGGTTAAGGACCTTAAATGACTAATTGGGATATTAAACAATTATGTTAAGTGTATTAGGCAGTTGTTAAGGTACTCGCGAAAGAATCGCCTTAAAACTCTTAATGGTTAATTTATTAAAAATGGTGGAGCCGAGGGTACTCGAGCGACTTAAGTGAATCGTTAAGCGCGAAAGCGAACGTTAGGGGTCTAATTGGTTAAAGTCTAGTTTCTTAAGCGACCGGGGTTTAATTCCGACTTATGTTGTTGTTCATAGGTTATCGGACCCACTCTAAGCTTAAGTCTATCCGGTAACACTCAGGCAAGTTTTCTACCTGTTATAATGTTGTTGTGATGTAAATATATGTATATGCATTATCTTGTGATAAGTGCATGATTGTTATTAGCAAATCTTGCGATATATTGGAGCATGTGATATGGTATATATGCATGTCTGTTTCGTAATCTTGATATCTAATTGTTGATTCAATTGCTTATAAGTTGCATAATACATATGCTAGAGATAAGCAGTAGTTGCGTATACCCTTAGTATAGGGGACCCAAAGGTGAATATTTTTCTAAAATGGGAGTCGATGTTCCCGAGTATAATATATATATATATATATATATTGATACAGTTTTCAAAACTATTAATTGAATAAGGTTTATTCGATAACTTTATTTTATTTAATGAATATTATTCTGAATATTCATTCGAGGACTTATGACTCCGCTTACTTTATTTAATGAATCTTATTTTGAATATTCATTCGAGGACTTAAGACTCCGTTTATTTTATTTAATGAATATTATTTTGAATATTCATTTGAGGACTTATGACTCCGCTTATTTATTAAATAATATTCTTTATTTTATTAAAGAATAATGTTTCGATAATCAAACTTATTTTCGATTATTCAAATAAAGATCATACTTCCGTATAAGTATATCTTTGGTTATTTATTATTCATTTCAAGTATAAGTTTTAAAACTTTTACTTTAATTATTTTTATAAGGATTATCCTTATGGGAATATTATTTAAATAATAATATTCAGATATTTTCTAATATATCGGGACTGATTTATTTCATTAAATCAGCATTACTCCAAACATTCTTAAAAATGTTTTCGAGTCTTCAAAATGATTTTAAAAGTTAGAGCGGATCCCAAAACTCGTTTTCAGATTTAAGATCTTCCTTTCGAAGGAGACTTGAATATTCGCTCAAAAATCTTAGGGATCCGGCTCTGTGGTGTATTTTATATTCGCAACGAGGTTGCTGTTTTGAGAAAATAATTTGATTACTTGCCCAACGTTCAGGAAGTAAGTCCATCTAATTGAGTCGGCATAAGCGACAGGCCGGGGTACGGTCTATGAAGGTGTAAGAGGCTGGGTGACAGTCCATCCATGCGAGAGTGGCCGGGTAACGGTCTAGCGCGAGGTCCTAATGCGGCCAGGGTGATGACCGACGAAGAATTCATCCATCTACAGTAGAAAAGGTTACTTATTGGTATCTTTGCCTGATCAGCAAGATATCGGATTTATGCCAAAATTCTTTTCTTTCCAAATTCATTGGATATTACAACTCTGTTCATACTTTACATGACAGAGGTTTTCAGGAAATGTATGAGAGATATATATGGATATATATATATCGGGACTTAATGAAGTATCTCGTAACTTCATTTCTTTTGAATGATATTTTAAAGATTGAATCTATTCAAATCTTATCTTGTAGTCTCATCTATGTGATGAACTTTTGAAACTGATTATAACTTGAACGGTGGTAGTTCAAGTAGTATTTGGAAAAGATATAAGTATATTGGAGTATCTTGTAACTTCATCTTTTCAACTTATATCTAGTTAATGATTATCTTATGCATGACAAAGATTTTCAGAAAAACGTTGAGACAAGGTTAGATATATGAGATCACCTTGCAACGATACTTTTATACAAGTATAAACTGGAACTCTATGTATATTATGCATGGCAGAGGATTCTAAGATTTTGAAAAGTATATATGCATATATATATATACTGAATATTTTGTGACTTGGTCGCGTTAAGATATCAGCTTGGTTCATTTCTTCTTGACCAAGACTTTCATGAGTACTATGAGAATGCTCATATATTGTTAATTATTATACATATTATTTCGGTGGGCTTGTTTCTCACCCATGCTTTCTTCTTTCATCACACAACATCAGATAGACAAGATGAACAGGACCAAGCTCCCAATTCGCTAGCGGATAGGAAACGTTCCGCAGTTTCCTATAGGCGTTGATGTCGCTGTAGCTGAGGTAGGAACTACCAATAGGCTAGGCTTTCAACTTTTGATGTACCAGACTTATGTATATTTATGAATTGTAATAATGGAAAAGAAATGTAAATTTATTCAGAAACCCTTTTGAGGTGAAATGGTTTATAATTGTGGAGTAAAATGACTTGTGTTATTTTTGGTATTCATCTCTGAGACTATAACTTGTGGTGTGTGTGTGTATATTGTGGGGTCACAGTACGCAGCAGTCGGTTGATTGTTAAGGTTAAGTATTATTAAGGGAAATAGAACTCGTGACAACCTGAATCCCCGACCCCGGATTTGGGGGTGTTACAATAACTGCTAAAAATAATAAAGTAAAATAAAGTAACCAATGAAAATTGCCTAAAATAGCCGTTTAAAGAAAATAAACTGTAAAAATTCCACCTATTATCCGTCGTGTCATGCTTACAAACTGTAAGTATACTCGATGGATAATGTTCAGAAAATTAACGGCTGAGATTAAGACATTTCGACGGATGAGGATAAACTGTTATCCGTCGAGTGATAAAGTATTCCAGAAAAATAATTGATTTTTATTAGCAAATTGTATTCCGACGGATGATCAAACTCGATGGATAACGATCATCCGTCGAGATGTAAATTTTGACTTAGCCAAAATTTCATCCTAGACTGAAAAATCAATTTAAATTTCTGGCTGCATTACAACTTGCAAATTATCTCATAAGGATTTAAGAATAATTAAGCATACCTAACTCACTTACCAACCTTGAGAAGGTGGATTCATCCAGTGGCTTGGTAAAAATATCTGCAAGCTGCTTCTCACTTGGAACAAAATGTAGTTCCACAGTATCATTCATTACATGTTCCCTTATGAAGTGGTACTTGATGTCTATGTGCTTTGTCCTTGAATGTTGTACTGGATTTTTAGTGATGGAAATTGCACTTGTGTTATCACAGAAGATAGGAATCCTTTCAACTTGCAAACCATAGTCTAGCAATTGATTTTTCATCCATAAAATCTGTGTACAGCAACTGCCAGCAACAATATATTCAGCTTCGGCTGTAGAAGTAGAAACTGAATTTTGCTTTTTACTGAACGAGGACACAAGCTTGTTTCCTAGAAATTGATAGATTCCTATTGTACTTTTTCTATCAATTCTATAACCTGCATAATCTGCATCTGAATAACCAGTTAGATCAAAACCAGAATCTCTAGGGTACCAAATGCCAAGTTTTGGTGTTCCCTTGAGATATCTGAAAATTCTCTTAATAACTATTAAGTGAGAACCTCTAGGATCAGCCTGAAATCTAGCACATAAACATGTAGCAAACATTATATCTGGCCTACTAACTGTTAAGTACATAAGTGAGCCAACCATGCCCCTATAACTTGAAATATCCACAGACTTTTCAGTAGTGTTTAATTCAAGCTTAGTTGCAGTAGCCATGGGAGTTTTTGCAGATGTGCAATCCATTAGATCAAATTTCTTTAAAAGATCAAAAATATACTTAGTTTGACTAATGAATATTCCATCACTAACTTTCTTAACTTTTAAACCAAGAAAGCAAGTTAGTTCTCCCATCATACTCATTTCATACTTACTTTGCATCAATTTGGCAAACTTTTTGCAAAGTTTCTCATCTGTAGAGCCAAAAATAATGTCATCTACATAAATTTGAACAAGTATACTAGAGTCATTTACATTTCTAAAGAATAAAGTTTTATCTACAGTACTCTTGTGAAATGATTTTCCAAAAGGAACTTTGATAAGGTGTCATACCAGGCTCTAGGTGCTTGCTTCAATCCATAAAGTGCTTTCAAAAGATAATAGACATGTTCTGGAAAATTTGGATCTTCAAAACCAGGAGGTCGACTGACATAGACTTCCTCCTCCAAATCTCCATTCAGAAAGGCACTTTTGATATCCATTTGATAGACCTTGAAATTGGCATGGGCTGCATAGGCTAAGAAGATTGTGATGGCTTCAAGTCTTGCAACAGGAGCAAATGTTTCATCAAAATCTATTCCTTCTTGTTGACAATAGCCCTTAGCAACCAATCTAGCTTTGTTCCTGACTACTATGCCATTTTCATCCATCTTGTTTCTGAATACCTATTTGGTGTCTATTGGATTCTTTCCTTTAGGCTTGGGCACCAGCTTCCATACATTATTCTTCTCAAATTGGTTTAGCTCCTCCTGCATAGCTAAAATCCAATCAGGATCCAACAAAGCTTTTTCTACCTTCTTTGGTTCTTCCTTGGAAAGAAAGCTGTTGTATATACATTATTCTTGAGTTGCTCTCCTGGTTTGAACTCTAGAAGAAACATCACCAATTATGAGCTCAAATGGGTGATCTTTTGTCCATTTCCTTTGTTGAGGTAGATTAGCTCTAGATGAAGAGGCCTCATTGTTGTCTTGATGTGTGATTGAGTTTTGATTGTTAGAAACTCCCACTGAGTTTGTGGATCTTTGATTTGAGAGAGGGGAACTTTCTACAGGTGATCTTTCCTGACTTCCTGCTCCTTTTGATAACCCGACGGATGGTGAATTTTGAGTACCGATGGATGAAGCTGGTTGTCTCCCGACGGATAAAGCAGATTACCTCCCGACGGATAAAGCATATTGCCTCCCGACAGATGAAGCATTTTGCAATTCGACAGATGTTGAATTTTGTGCTTCATTTGTAGTAGATTTTTCTGCATTATCCTTTGATATTGTTTCTTGATCACTTTCATCATCACTGTCATCACTAACTATCTCCACATTATCGAATTTGAGGCTCTCATGGTAATCTCCATCTTGAAATCCTTCAATCTTTTTATCATCAAACACAACATGTATTGATTCCACAACAATGTTGGTTTTTAGATTGTAGACTCTATATGCTTTACCAACAGCATATCCAATAAAAATTTCTTCATCTTCTTTAGCATCAAACTTCCCATTTTGATCAGTTTGATTTCTCAGAATATAGCATTTGCAGCCAAAGACATGAAGAAAATTTAGAGTTGGTTTCTTGTTCTTGAACAATTGATAGGGAGTCATGCATCTTGCTTGATTAACCAGGGAAATATTCCGAGTGTAGCATGCAGTATTTACAGCTTCAACCCAGAAATATGGGGGCAGTTTAGATTCTTCAAGCATTTTCCTGGCAGCTTCAATAAGTAAAATGTTCTTCCTTTCCACTACTCCATTCTGGTGTGGAGTTCTTGCTGCTGAAAACTCATGCAGAATCCCATTTTCCTCACAAAATGCTCTCATGACAGAATTCTTGAACTCAGTTCCATTGTTACTCCTGATTCTTCTAACCTTGAAATCAGGATGATTATTGACTTGCCTTATGTGATTGATGATGATTTCACTAGCCTCATCTTTAGACTTTAGGAAATATGTCCAAGAGAACTTTGAGAAATCATCTAAAATTACTAGGCAAAATCTTTTCCTTGAGATGTACAACACATTGACTGGTCCAAACAAATCCATGTGTAGCAGTTGTAAAGGTTCTTCAATTGTTGAATCAAGTTTCTTCCTGAATGATGCTTTAATCTGCTTCCCTTTTTGGCAGGCATCACACAATCCATCCTTAGAAAACTCCACTAGAGGAATGCCTCTAACCAGTTCTTTCTTTACTAGCTCATTCATGGTCTTGAAGTTTAAATGGGATAGCTTCTTGTGCCATAGCCAACTTTCATCCTGACTTGCTTTACTGAGAAGACAAGTAACAGATTCTGCATCAGATGAGTTGAAATCAGCTAGGTACACATTTCCTTTTCTCATACCAATGAGAACCACTTTGTTGCTTCTTTTGTTAGTCACAACACAGGCTTCTGAGTTAGAGGTAACTGAGTTGCCTTTATCACAAACCTGGTTGATACTCAACAAATTGTGTTTGAGACCATCCACTAAGGCAACCTCCTCAATGATGACATTGTCCTTTGAAATCAAGCCATATCCCACAATATAACCCTTGCTGTCATCTCCAAAAGTAATACTTGGGCCAGCTCTCTCCTTGAACTCTGTGAGCAGGGTGGAATCATCAGTCATGTGTATTGAACAACCACTATCCAAGTACCAAAGATTCTTTCTGTTTCCCTGCACACATCAAAATCAAATCAAGTTGATTTTGGTACCCAAGTTTCCTTGGGTCCTGCCTTGTTAGCTTTCTTTTTCTGTTTCTTAGGCTTTATCTCATTTGACTTGGGGATATCAGATTCATCCTTAGTCATTTGAGTTGGACCTTTGAAACCATTCATTGCAACAGAATTATCATGTATTTATAATCAACAAGGAATGGCATGTTATTAGTGAACATGTTATTCCAGTAAGGCATGCTAAATGGCATTTGTGGCATACTAAATGCAACATAATAAGGATTAGGTGCAAATGGCATATTAGCAAATTGTGCATTCATATTCTGTGTAGACATAGCATTCATAGGCATGGGAGGCATGGCATTCATGTTGGGAAAGTGAGGTGGCACAGACATGGAAGTAGGCATGGCAGATTTGCAATTAACAGACAAATGATTTACACTACCACACTTGACACAGATTTTTCTAGGAGCATATTTATCAGGTGTGTAGTTATTGTGTTTTTTAATCCCTACTTTACCATTTCTATTATTTTTCTTTTTAGCCTCTATTTTCACCTCAATCTTTTCAAGTCTGCCACTTAACTGTTTGACAGTCATGTGACCAACATTATCCTTTTTCCCTTTCTTAACTTGACTCGATTCTCCTGGAACATAGTTCTTGGAAACAGATCCATACTTTTCATTCAACTTAACAAGTTTGGCTTTACTGATAGGCTTACTTACAACCGACGGATGAGGATTTTCATCAGTCGACGGATAACCCTTTTGGTTATCCGACGGATGACCCTCATCATCCGTCGAGTCTACATCTGTTAGCACTCCATCCACCAAATTTGGTTCTAGTTTCTCCTTGTTCTTTTTCCAAGCTGCATCACAGAAGGACTCGATTCCTTGAACTTTGGTGATTTGAGCATGGACATCTCTAGATGTTTTCCATGTCTTAATCACCTCCTGTTCACGCTCGAGCTGCTTCTTCAAAATTTCTTCTTTCTTCGAGGACTCAGTTAAATCCTCCTTGGCAATCTTACACTCAATTCTTAACTTTTCAAGATCAATGAACTGAGACTCTAGCACATTATATTTCTCACTCAAAAACAAATTGTTTTCTTTGATTTTAGCATTTTCTTTAGTAAGAGACTTAAGTGTAACACGCAAATGGTATAACTCTGTAGACATGTCATCTATAGCATCATTACACTCAACTTTAGATAAATGTGCAAGGTTTGTAGTAATTACCTGATTACTCGAAGAACTTGTTTCTGTTTCATCAGACTTGGCCATTAGGGCTAGATTGACATAGCTGACATATTCATCTTCATCCAGACCATCTGTCGCCCAGCCGTTTTCTTGTGTAATGAAAGCCCTTTCCTTTTGTTTGAGCAGCTCAAAGTATTTTTGCTTATAATCCACAAGCTCAAACTTTTTCTTGCTGGAATATGACTTTCTACACTCACTGGCAAAGTGCCCTGCCAAGCCACATTTGAAACATTTGAATTTTGATTTATCCACCATGTTTCTATTTGGCTTGACTGCTCCAAAGTTCTTTTCGAACTTGAGCTTGGCAAATCTTCTGGAAAGAAATGCTAAATGTTCATCAATGTCTTCCATGTCATCTTGGCTCAAGGAATCTTCACTTTCTACTGCAAACCCCTTTCCCTTGCTTTCACAGACCCTTGAAGTTGACTCAACAGCTTCCATCTTCATCTCCTTCTCCTTCTCTAACTCAGCAACTAGTGTAATGGACCCTCCTTTCTTCTTTCCTCTCTCCATCCTCTCATCTTGCTCTATTTCAAGCTCATAAGTTTTCAGGATGCCATACAGTCTCTCCAAAGTAAACTCCTTATAATCTTGTGAGTTTCTCAATGAGACTGTCATTGGTTTCCATTCCTTTGGAAGAGATTTAAGGAATTTCAGATTGGGGTCTTTTGTCTGATAGACCCTTCCACGCAACTTTAAAGCATTTAGCAGTTTTTGAAACCTACTTAAAATGTTAGTGAGAGACTCACTTTCTTCATTATGAAAATGCTCATATTGTTGAATCAGTAGCTGCATCTTGTTTTCTCTAACTTGATCAGTGCCATCACAGATGATCTGTATTGTATCCCAAACATCCTTGGCAGTTTTGCAGTTGATAATGTTGTCAAACATATCACCATCAACTCCATTAAACAGGATATTCATGGCCTTTTTATCCTTTGTTAGATATATTTGATAATGTCATGGCTAATATGTTTTATGTTTAGCTTTCAGATCTTACGTGAACAGGATAAATCAGTACTTAACTGTTGATCAGTACTTATACTGAAGTCAGGACTTAAGGATATCAGTACTTATATTATCAGGAGATAATCATCAGAAGATAGATATCAGAACTTAAGTGCTGAAGGACAATCAGATAAGGACAGTAGCTGATTAAAGGAAAGAAGATCGAGATAAACATAAGAAGAGATATGCATGAAGAAGGAATTCCGTGAAGAATGGAATACTTGGAAGAAAAGATATCTGATTGATATATTTTAGGAAGCAGAATTATATTCCATATCAATTAGCGATTATCTTGTAACTGTGTAGTATATAAACACAGACATAGGGTTTACACTATATGTGTTATCATTATTAGAAAAGATTATTCATTGTAACCCTTGCAGCTCTCGTGATATTTGTTCATCACTGAGAGGTAACAGTTCTATACTGTAACAGAGTTTATTGTTTCAATAAAGTTTGTTTTCTGTTACTTAAGTTCTTAAAGTTCGATTTGAGTGTACTATACACTGTATTCACCCCCTCTACAGTGTGTGTGTGACCTAACAATTGGTATCAGAGCCTATCTGTTAACATACATACAGTTAAAGATCCAAACACAATCATGTCGGACACAGAAACTCCAACTAAGCCTACCACAACTAAGGAACCACCAAAGACACAAATTCAGAGTCGGTATGAGACCATTAGAGTCCCCATACTGAGACCATCTGAATATCCCATATGGAAGGTAAGGATGACCATGTTCCTGGAAGCAACAGATCCAGAATACCTGGATAGAATCAAGGAAGGTCCTCACAAACCAACCAAACTCGTTGTTGCAGTTGCAGGTGAAGCAGCAAAGACCGTACCAAAGGAGAAGAGTGATTATACTGCTGAGGACATAGCATCAATTTCTAAGGATGCTAAGGTACGACACTTACTGCATAGTGCCATTGATAATGTAATGTCAAACATGGTAATCAACTGCAAGACTGCTAAGGAGATATGGGATGCTCTGGAAACAAGGTGTCAGGGAACTGACACAATTAAGAAGAACAGGAAGACAATACTCACTCAAGAGTATGAACACTTTGACTCAAAGACTAATGAGTCATTGAATGATTTATATGATAGATTTGTCAAACTTTTGAATGATTTGTCATTGGTTGATAAAGAGTATGATCTTGAAGATTCAAACCTTAAGTTCCTGTTAGCTCTTCCTGAATGCTGGGATTTGAAGGCAACGACAATAAGAGACAACTACAATCTTGATGAAACAACTCTTGATGAAATCTATGGAATGCTCAAGACTCATGAGCTGGAGATGGAACAAAGAAGTAAGAGGAAAGGAGGAAAGTCAAGGACAGTTGCTCTTAAGGCTGAAGAAGAATTCCCCAAAGCAGCTTCCTCAAAGAAAGACAAGGGTAAAGCTCTTTTCATAAAGTCTGATACTGAGTCATCAAGTTCTGAGAGTGATGATGACTCAGATTCTGAAAGTTTGCCTAAGACTGATGCTGATGAGGAGATGATGAAGTTGTGTGCTCTTATGGTGAAAGGAATCACAAAGATTGCATACAGGAAGTTCAGGAAGGGAAAGAAGTTTTCCAGGAAAAGCATGAGTTCTGATAAGAAGAACTTCAGAAGATCTGAAGGCAGAGGAGGAAAGTCTGACAGAGGAGATTACACCAATGTTAAATGCTATAACTGTGGTGAGAAAGGCCACATATCTCCTGACTGCAAGAAGGTAAAGGGTGACAAAGGCAAGGCTCTTGTCACAAAGCAGAAAAGCTGGACAGACACCTCAGACTCTGAAAATGAGGAGAACTATGCATTGATGGAAAATGCTGATAAAGAAAGTGCTGAGAGCAGTTCTGAAGCTGCTGAAACAAAGGTACCTCAGACTACTTATGCTTTTCATACTGATGATATTAATGAGTTGAGAAGATATCTTAAAACCATGTTTGTTAGCTATAGAGATCAAACTTTAACATGTGAAAGATTAACTTCTGAAAATCTTGCATTTAAGAAAAGGAATGATTTCTTAGAAAAAGAGTTAGTCATGTTCTATCAAACTCAGAAGGATAGAGATGATGCTTTTTATGTTAGGAATGAAGTGCTAAAATTAAATGAATCTCTAAAAACTGAGTTAGAAAAGGAAAGAGAGATTATCAGGACTTGGACTAACTCTGGCAAAACAACTCAAAATTTGCTAAGTAGTGGAAACTGGAAAGAGGGCTTAGGTTATGGAGAAGATAAGAATGATAAAGGAACTGAAGAAATTAAGCCTGTTGTTAAGCAAAAACCAAAGTTTAAACCTGTTAAGTTTGTAACTGTAAAGTCTGAAAATGAGAAATCAGAAGTTAAAGAGGAATTAACTTCTGACAAACTAAAATAAGAAAAGACAGCTGAAGTGAACATAGGCTTAATGACAAAGAAGCAGCTTAAGCATAAGCTGAAAGATGTCAAGAATGCAAACAAGGTAAAATCACCTAGGAAAAATAGGAATGGAAAGGAAGGTGTGAATAAAAGCAATGATTATAAACCTGTTCCTGATGCTCCTAGGAAAACATGTCATAACTGTGGAAGTTCTAACCATCTGGCTTCTTTTTGCAGGAAGAATAAGAATATTAACTCCTTACCTTCAAAATCAGGAGTTAAGAGTCAGTCAGTTAGATACAAACCACAAAATCCTTGTTTTCATTGTGGTAGTTTATGGCATTCCATTTATACTTGTAAGGAATATCATAGTTTGTACTATGATTATTATCAAATAAAACCTTCTTTGAAGAAAGTTTCCATTGTTCCTTCTAGTGTAAATTCTGATTCAAAGTCTGATAGTGTAAGTTCTGATAAGAAAAATGTTAACATAAACTCTGATGCTAAATCCGCTGCAAATGTTAACAAACTTAATAAGGCCAAAGGATCCAAGCAAGTCTGGGTCCTTAAAACTAATAATTAGTGGTCTTTGTGATTGCAGGGCAACAGGAAAAATATTCTAGTTCTGGACAGTGGATGTTCAGGACATATGACTGGAAATAAGGCCCTGCTATCAGACTTTGTGGAGAAAGCTGGCCCAAGTGTTTCTTATGGAGATGGCAACATTGGAAAAACATTGGGATATGGCAATATCAATCTTGGAAATGTCATAATTAAACAAGTAGCTCTGGTCTCAGGACTTAAACACAACCTACTGAGTATAAGTCAAATCTGTGACAGAGGTTATTATGTTGATTTCTTTGAAGAACATTGTGAAATTGTGAGTAAAACTAAAGGCAAAGTTGTTCTGAAAGGATACAGACGTGGTAACATTTATGAAGCTAAGCTTTCAACAAGTACTGATGGTTCTGCAATCTGTCTGTTAAGTAGAGCATCAATTGAAGAAAGCTGGAATTGGCATAAGAAACTCTCTTATTTAAATTTCAACAATATAAATGAACTGGTCAAGAAAGATCTTGTGAGAGGATTGCCAAACACAGTATTTGCTCCTGATGGTCTTTGTGATTCATGTCAGAAAGCCAAACAAAGAAAATCTTCATTCAAGAGCAAGACTGAATCATCAATTCTTGAGCCTTATCATCTTATACATGTTGATCTATTTGGTCCAGTAAATGTCATGTCTATTGCAAAGAAGAAGTATGCGTTGGTCATAGTGGATGAGTTCACCAGATACACATGGGTGTATTTCTTGCACACAAAAAGTGAAACTGCATCTATCTTGATTGATCATGTCAAACAGCTGGATAAAATGGTCAAAGATTCTGTGAAAATTTTAAGGAGTGATAATGGCACTGAGTTCAAGAATTTGATAATGGAAGAGTTCTGCAAAAGCCATGGAATAAAGCAGGAATTTTCTGCTCCTGGAACTCCACAGCAAAATGGAGTTGTTGAAAGGAAGAATAGAACTCTCATTGAAGCTGCACGTACAATGCTTGAAGAAGCAAAGCTTCCAACCTATTTCTGGGCTGAAGCTGTGCAAACTGCTTGTTTTACTCAAAATGCAACACTCATCAACAAGCATGGAAAAACACCATATGAGATGGTGAAGAAAAAGAAGCCAAATCTGAAATATTTTCATGTATTTGGATGCAAGTGTTTTGTTCTCAAGACTCATCCTGAACAGCTATCAAAGTTTGATCTAAAAGCTGATGAAGGAATCTTTGTTGGATATCCACTTTCCACAAAAGCCTTCAGAGTCTATAATTTGAGAACAAAAGTGGTCATGGAATCCATCAATGTCTCTTTTGATGACAAGAAGATCACTGGTCTTAAAGATTTCATTGACCATGATCAGCTGAGATTTGAAAATAAAGACTCATATTCTGATACTGAAAATCCTGACAGTCTAAGTCCTGATACTGCAAACTCTGGTGGATTAAACTCTGATATTATTGAAACTGTGGTGACTACGTTAAAGGAAGATGCACCTATGCAGGGGGAGCATACTCAAGATCCTACCATATCTCAAGAAACATCAGAACATGCATCTGGCTCTTCAAGTTCTGATTCGTCAAGTTCTGATAAGCCAAGTTCTGATAGTGCTGAAAATTTAAATACTGAAGAATCCAACTCAGAGAGCATAGTTTCAGGGGGAGCATCAGAAAATGAAAATGAAGATAGCATGGATCATGGGGGAGCATCCAGTTCTAGAGAAAACCTTCCATCTGCAAGGAAGTGGACAAAATCACATACACCTGATTTGATAATTGGAAATCCTGATGCAGGTGTCAGAACTAGAACAGGTACTTCAAATGAGTGTCTTTACAATTCTTTTCTCTCTCAAACTGAGCCAAAGAAAGTGGAAGAAGCTCTTCAAGATGCTGATTGGGTGCAAGCAATGCAGGAAGAGTTGAATGAATTTGAAAGAAACAAAGTCTGGACCCTAGTGCCAAGACCAAAGAATAGATCTGTTGTTGGTACAAAGTGGGTATTCAGAAACAAAACTGACAGTGATGGCATAATTACAAGGAATAAGGCAAGGCTGGTTGCAAAAGAATATTCTCAACAGGAGGGAATTGATTATGGTGAAATATTTGCACCAGTTGCTAGGTTAGAAGCCATAAGGATATTTTTGGCTTATGCTGCTCACAAAAAGTTTACTGTCTTTCAAATGGATGTGAAAAGTGCTTTTCTCAATGGAGAATTGGAAGAAGAGGTATATGTTGAACAACCTCCAGGTTTTGTAGATAACAAACATCCAGATTATGTCTACAGGCTTGATAAAGCACTTTATGGACTTAAGCAAGCTCCTAGAGCATGGTATGAGACTTTAGCTCAGTTCCTTCTGGAAAGTGGATTCAACAGAGGGACAATAGACAAAACATTGTTCTACCTCAACCATGGAAAGGACTTACTTCTGGTCCAGATTTATGTTGATGATATCATTTTTGGATCTACAAATGACAAACTTTGCAAGAAGTTTGCCAAACTAATGCAGTCATGATATCAGATGAGTATGATGGGGGAACTTAGCTATTTTCTGGGCCTTCAAGTCAAGCAGAATGAGGAAGGCACTTTTATTTGTCAAACCAAGTACACCAGAAACTTGCTAAAGAAATTTGGAATGCAAGATTGTTCAAGTGCATCCACTCCAATGGCCACTGCGACAAAACTGGATAAGGATACTGGTAAATCAGTAGCTATTACTGACTACAGAGATGCAGATTTTGCAGGTTGCAAAATTGACAGGAAAAGCATAAGTGGAAGCTGCCAATTTCTTGGAGGCAGATTGGTTTCTTGGTACAGCAAGAAACAAAAGTCAATTTCCACATCAACTGCAGAAGCAGAGTATATTGCTGCAGGAAGCTGTTGTGCACAGATTCTTTGGATGAAGAATCAGTTACTGGATTATGGGATAACATATTTCAAAATCCCTATTTACTGTGATGATCAAAGTGCTATTGCTATGACAGGTAATCCAGTTCAACACTCAATGACAAAGCACATCAGCATCAGGTACCACTTCATCAGGGAACATGTGGATGAAGGTACAGTGGAATTGCATTTTGTTCCCACAGATCAACAATTGGCAGATATCTTCACAAAACCATTATGTGAAGCTACTTTTACAAGATTGGTAAATGAACTTGGAATGGTTTCAGGTTCTTTCTCTAAATCTGCTTAGACTTGTTCTGTGTTATCAGACTTTATGCTCAGTATTTACAGAATTAATCTCATTGTATATTATGTGCTTAATTGATAAATGTCTTTAAGTACTGACTGTTGTCTGATATATGTTTCTAAACTCTGATAAGTGATATGTTTGTTCTAGTACCTATTCAATCCTATGAGGATAACTGTGCTAGATAACTGACCTAGTAGTCTTCAATAAACAAATGATTCCATGTAAGAAGTAATTATTTCGGTGGAAATCTTATGACACTAGCAAATTCTGATAATTGAGCTTAGTTAAGTTTACTTTGTATATCTTATTACTAAGTCACAAATTAGAATAATGCTACTCATCTGTTAAGCTCTGATACTAGTAAAACTGCTGAATGTACTAAGTGCTGATAAACCTCACTTCTCAAAAGAAAAAGCAAAAAGATCAAAGAATAAAATCAGGTACTCCTTTGAGATCTAGAGTAAAAATATGGACGGGACGACCCAAGTGCATTGCTGGTATTAAGTAAATATGCATTAGAAAAGCAAAATATTTTCTTGGTGACTTTTCACACTCTATGATTACTGGAGAAATACTCTGAAAATAGCATAAATTCTGATAAACAGTCGTGACTCACTTACACTGAGAAGCCACTGTAAAATAGAATTGCAAAAGATGCATAAAATTAGCACAAAACAGTTGAGATGGACTCAAGCATGAACTCATTCATCAGTAGGTTTCAGGCTAATGACGGATCTTTAGCAAAATTTTAGTTATGCCTTATTTCTAAGATGTACTGAAGTGAATCAGACTTTACTCTTTGTCTGTTTTTAGCTTAATGCACACACTAATCACTCCATCTGAATGATGAAAATTTCTGTGGTGGTCTATGTTATTTTAGATAAACAGTCATGGTATCATTATTGCACAAATTCTGAGGACAAGTTCTAAGTTACACGTTCTGATGATTAAGTTCTGACGTCCATAACTCAGAACTTGTATGAGTATTTACTAAGATGGGCATTCCTTTTTCGAGTTAAGAAATTATGTTCTGATGACTGTTAAGTTCTGGTATAGGTCTAAGTTCTGATTTCTCAGTCTAATCCTTTACTTGGCTTATCTGTGAATAAAATTTGATAACAGTCTCAGTTCAAACTAGAATATGTTGAAGTGGAAGATTAATAGTCACTATGATTAGGATTAATGATATTTGTCCTTGAACAGTCCACTGTTTCTTGTTTCTTGTGCGTTTTAAACCATGATTCCTCTTTCCAATGACTGTTATTCTTTTTCAAGTCTGGGGAGACGAGGTAGACTTAACTCTACTTGTCAGCATTAAATATCTTTGCGTCTCCTGGCATTCTCTTGCCTATATAAACAACCACTTCACATTAGTCTTCTCATCACACTTTTATCACAAATTCAGTCTTGTTTTTCATTTACTATCACAAATGGCTGAATTTGGCTGGTTCTACAATTACGGTGATGAGACTGTGCATGTCTTTTTGAATGGAATTCCAACTCCCTACCCTATCACCAACATCCCTCACAATCTCTGGATTCAATTTCCAGAGGTTATCAAACGTGATCTGGTGGCCGTTCGAAGAGACCTTCACCTTCGTCGTATCCGTCAGCAAGAGTGAATCATACGACTCGCCATCTTGTTTGTCGAAGATAGGAAGAGGAAGATGACTTAATCTTGTCTTCTTCCTGTTTTTCTTCATCATCAGCTTTGTCAGGCTTCTTAGCTAGGACTAAAGCTGTTGATGTTAGGTTTAGAAGCTTAGGGAAAATCTTGTATAAGTACTGATGTAATTTCCATTTCATAAATGTATTGTCTTGATATATTAATGAAAGTTGTTTTTACTTCAAGATTTTGTCTCTGAGTTATTTCATCTTGTGTTGATAAATCCTGATTGATATTCTGATGACCATATATATTGTGTTTCTTATTAAGTTCTGATTTATTTTCAGCACTTACTCCTTTAATTTATCTTGGTCATTTTCATGTGATGTATTTTCAGAATATCAATGATGCAGTGAAAAATAATTCAATCAGTACTAATGGTTTAAATTTTGAATTAAAACTGTTTCTCTTGATTAATGGAACGGTTTTTCCTTGAAACAAGGCAACTGGGTAAGTAATGATTCCTATTTTCTCGAGCCCAGTAACTGACCGTTATTACTGCATGTCTGACAGGTGTTCAACGGTAACATTTTTTTTCAGAGTATAAGTACAACAGAGAGAAGATTTCTTTAATCTTTTATTTTCTTTATACTTTATCTCTCTCCTTACTTTTACTCTCTTTCTCCTTCTTTCTCACGTTGGTTTTTCATACAGACATTATCTCAAACACCTAACAGGCATACTTGAATCTCAATATTTTTTCACATGGCACCAAAGGATTTAATCATTGATGGAGCAAAGTTTGTTCCAAACAACTATGCTGCAATTCTTGATCATACTGAAGCTCCATCTGAATTGCACTTTGTGCAAGATCTTCTTGCACATAGTGAGGTTGAGTACGCCTTAACTCAGCCTGAATTATTTTCAAGTCAACAAGTTCTGAGGTTCTGGAGGACTGGAGTTTTTGATGATGGTGGTAACCGTGGAACTCCCAGTATTATCTTCCAAGTGGGTGATTCATCCTTTGTAGTCACTCCTGGTACAGTACGCAGGGCTTTACATCTTCCAGAAGATTGTACTTTCTCAATTCCAGAGGACTCAGCCCTTCGGGAGTTAATGGCTGAATTGGGATATGAAAAGAGTCTGACGAAACTTGGACAGTTGAAACGGGCTAATATCAGAAGAGAATGGAGTTTCTTCTTTGATTGCATCACCAAAGCTTTTGGGAACAAATGTTCAAATTTTGATGCTATCCCAATTCTGAGTCAGCACATAGGGTATGCTATTATTCATCAAACTCATTTTGATTTTACAACTGGAATAATTGGTTTTATTGGGGATAGGATGACAGAAGATCGAGATGTTGTTTATTTTGCTAGATTCTGTCAACTTATTTACACTTACTGTACTGATGAACCTCATTTAGTTAGCACTCAAACCCTAGCTTTTAAGGTTGCAAAATGATACTTTAATGACCTGGTAAATGCTGATACTAAGAAGAAAGTGGTTAGACCATTACAGATTCCTAAGTCTGTAAAACAGATCCTGGTAAATGCTGAACCTGATACTTATAGATCTGTTTACTCTGAAGTCCAACCACCTCCAACCACCCAAAATCCATCAACCTCAGTACCTACCTCTCATTCTACTCAACCTACCCTCAGAACTTATCTCAAATCTTATCTCTCCACTTCACAGACTGCTCAACCTTCTTCTTCAGCACCTACTGTGAAGCCTACATCCTCTAAGCCAAAGAGAACAAAGACTGTTCCTCAAACACCTCAAAAGAGGAGGAGAATTACTTTGAGAGATGAATCAGATTCTGAGGATCAGATTCCTTCTTCAGAACCTGTGGTAGATGAAGCTGAGAAAGCAACTTCTCTGAAGGATTCTGAAATTGGGGGGTTCTAGGCTTCTCAAGAGGCTTAGACGAATGATAGTTCCTGAAACTCCCAAGGAATCCAAATCAACAAGGAAGTACAAGAAACGGAGGGCACAAAGGCCAGTTTCAGATGATGAGGAGGAAGCAGCTAAGGAAGGGGATCAGGAATCTCTGATCTCACAAGACAAGGAATTTGCTCCAGTCACTTCTTCTCCATCAACTCCATCTCAGGAAGCTGTATCTGACAAGGCTAACTCACCATTCTGTGTCTCTTGTTGATCCAGGCATAAGTGCTGAAATTGATATTCAGAACCTGGTTGTGCCTGGAATACTTTTATTAGAAGCTCCAACAGCAACTAATCCTTCCACAACACATGTTACTGATGTTGTTCAAACTCCAGAGTTATCAACAACACCTTCTCTGCATCAAGATGCTGATGATCAGATTTTAGGTGAGCATCAGGATATGGCTGTTGATCAGAACTTAGTATCAGATCAGCAATTAGAGGATGCTGAAGCCTCCATTGCTACTCGCACTGTTGTCTTATCAGAAGATACTGATTCTTTAAGTTCTGATGCTGCCAATGTTGGAGATACTGGTGAAGCTGCTCCAACTGTCGATGCTGATGAAGCAGGTCCTTCAGGACATACTCCTCCACCGACTCTTCCTAAGTCTGAACTGGTAAAGGAGTTTGTTATCAGGGATACACCAGTGCCTTGGAGTGAAACTCCTGCAGGTCAGGAGTGGACTAAGGAATGGAACTCAGTTTCATGTGTTCTAAATGCTTTACATCTTGCTGAGCACTTGACTAAAGCTGATGAAATGTTAAATTCTGATGATTTTAAAACCCAGCTTAGAGTCACTGCATTGAGTACTAAACATCTACAAGGTCTTCATTCAACTACTCATGCAGAGCTACACAAGATTCAGGAGAACTTTATCAAACAGGAACAAGTTTGGAAAATTGATAAGAAAAAGTTCTTTCAACCTACCATTGACAGGATTTCTTATATTGAGAAAACTCAAGAGAAACAACAAGCTCAGATTGATCAAATTCTGACAAATCAAGCTTCTCAGCAATCGCAACTTACTGATATCCAGACCTCAGTGGAACTACTTATCTCTCTCCTACTACCTGCTGATGCCAAAAAGGGGGAGAAGGTAATTAAGTCCAAATGCAAAACCAACAAGACATTGCAAGGAAAGGATGATGGAAAAGATGACCAAGGAAACTCTGGAATGGGTAGTGGTCATAGTCAAGGTAGAAGGTTTACATCAAGACAAGCTAGTCACAGAACAAGTTCTGATACTGGGAAAAGAATAAGTTCTGCTGCTGGTAAAAGGATAAGTTCTGATGAACTTCTAGATCTTGATGAGGAAATGTCAAGACAGTTATTTCTTCAAGAAAATCCAGGAATGGACTTGGAAAGTTTAAAGGAAGAAGAAGCCAGACTTAAATCAGAAAAAGTCATATCTAAATCTGAAGCTTCTGGTAAAAAGTCACTTCCAAAACTTAAAGGCATTGTGATCAAAGAAAGGACACATACTGAAGCAACATTGGCTAGATCACAACCACAGATCGATCCAAGATCCAAGGGTAAAGAAAAGGTTGGTGAACCTATCAAGGCTTATGTACCTCCTGAGGAAGAAGTAATTGCTGATGAAAAAGATGATCTTGCTCTAACTTCAAGAAAAGTTCTTAAAACAACCTCTGACATGGCTCAAGTTGTTCAGAGTCAAGAAATTGTAAGTTCTGATATTCAGAAGAAGCAAGTAACCTCTGACAGAGCTCAAGTTAACTTGATATCAGAAAATAGATCAAAGACACTCCTACCAGGATTCACTAAAGCAAAACAGACTCAATCTTTGAAGACTACTGCAAGTGGTTTTGAAGCAAGAGTAGTTACTGGAAAGGAAGCTAGAGATAAAACTGGATTGGGAAGTGCTGATGAAAGAAGAGTACACAACACTACCAATGATCCAACTTCCTTGAGTGAACCAGGTATTGGAGCAACTCCTGAGAGATTGAATCAACTGGAATCTGTACAGATGGTTTACCATACCTACTTGAAAGAATACATCATGTTATATTTCATGACAGATGGTAGGGTTTATCATATAAGACAAAATGCCATTCCTTTGAAGTATTTTGAAGAATTGGAGCATGTACTTTTCTTACTTCAAGTGGATGACAGAATAACAGAGACTGCTGCAAACTACTTAAAAGAACAGATTCAGAGACAGAAAAGGCTTTATTTTGTTAAGTCTGACAGCATATATGTTCCAAAGTACAGAGATCACAATGGTGATATTGTTGATATGAAGCCTAATACTGCACAGATCAGAACGTATCTTGGTATTAAGGGACTTGAATTCAATCTTGAGTCTGACAAAGCTTATGTCATAAGACTAGATCAGGAGTTGAGAAAAGCAAAGATTAATGATCTCAGAGCTGCAATCTTTCAAACTGGTGATTATACTGCAGAGCTTAAAGGTGTTAAAAGGAGAATGATTGATGAACTAAGATATGCTGAAAAATGTTTGTTGAAGAACTATCTCAGAACAACTCCTGACATCAGAGAGATCAGAAAATGAAGAAGCCAAGTCGAAGATCTACAACTGCTTAAATTCTGATATTTATACAGATTGAAGTTGTTATCAGAAGTTGAAATTGGTAAAAACTTTAAGGACTGTAAGTTGTAGTTATCTAGTCTATTTCTCATGCATTTGTACTTAATGTTTTTGACATCATCAAATATCTGTTAAACTTGTATATTTTGTTAATTTACAAGTTGGGGGAGATTGTTAGATATATTTGATAATGTCATGGCTAATATGTTTTATGTTTAGCTTTCAGATCTTACGTGAACAGGATAAATCAGTACTTAACTGTTGATCAGTACTTATACTGAAGTCAGGACTTAAGGATATCAGTACTTATATTATCAGGAGATAATCATCAGAAGATAGATATCAGAACTTAAGTGTTGAAGGACAATCAGATAAGGACAGTAGCTGATTAAAGGAAAGAAGATCGAGATAAACATAAGAAGAGATATGCATGAAGAAGGAATTCCGTGAAGAATGGAATACTTGGAAGAAAAGATATCTGATTGATATATTTTAGGAAGCAGAATTATATTTCATATCAATTAGCGATTATCTTATAACTGTGTAGTATATAAACACAGACATAGGGTTTACACTATATGTGTTATCATTATTAGAAAAGATTATTCATTGTAACCCTTGCAGCTCTCGTGATATTTGTTCATCACTGAGAGGTAACAGTTCCATACTGTAACAGAGTTTATTGTTTCAATAAAGTTTGTTTTTTGTTACTTAAGTTCTTAAAGTTCGATTTGAGTGTACTATACACTGTATTCACCCCCTCTACAGTGTGTGTGTGACCTAACATCCTTCCTGACTTGTTCAATATCAGGATCAGACCATTCATGCCTTGGCTTGGGGACAGATGGCTCATTTCCAGTTGCAGCTCTCATTGGTACATGAAGGCCTCTTTCTATGCAGTTCACGTAGGCCTCATCTTGAGAAAGTAAATGAAGATGCATCTTTACCTTCCAAGGATGGTAATTATCTTTATCCAGAAAAGGAATCTTGACTCCAACATCCTTCTTGTTCATCTTGCTGTATTGTTTTGATCTTTAAACTCTTTGTTCTTCAAGAGCTAGCTCTGATACCAATTGTTAGGCCCTTAACAATGTAACAAGAATTACAGAAGGGGGGTTGAATGGAATTCTTGAAACTTTTTTTTGAATAAAAATGTTCTAACTCAAATATATATATATATAAGTGTGAATTGATTAGCAGAATGCGGAATAGTTACTTGAAATGAATCAAAACACAAGTAATTAAAAACAGGAGTCTTTAAAAACTTTCTGGTGGATTTGAATGATTCCACCAGAGATATATATAATATATATCGAGAGAGCTCTGTGTGCAAAAAGCTCACAGCTGCTTACAAAATGATAACAACTAAGAATGGGAGAAATGATAAGAATACAACTTACAAATATTTTTATCTATCTGTCTGAGTTTTTTAGTTCCTTAGTTACTATTCTATTTGCTGCTTCTTGGTTTGTATATCACCAAGATTACAAAGTAATAAGACAGAATAATAAAACAAAAACTATCAAGTCTAATACAATGCTACTTCATTACTCTATTCCAGCATCTTTAAATATCTTCATAATAGCATGGAAATGGCAATGCTTCTTTGTTCTCGAAAACCCAGTTAAATAGGCTACCACATTCCATTTGCATACACTCGACGCATGTGACTGTGTTGTCACTGTCAACAGATATTTAAATTCTTTATCCGTCAGGTTCATGATCATCCGTCGAGTTATTGATCATTCGTCGGGTTGTTGATCATCCGTCGAATTCATTGTTGTTTATCCATCGGGTAGCAATCAGGCACTTGACTTCATTTCATTTATGCAGAATTACAAGACATCACCAATGTACAATTAATCAACCTATTCTGCATATCTAGTTAAAGTCAACATGACTTAAGTACTACTACAGATTATAAACAATGTGTATGTGCTACAGACTTATTATTACATAAGCTACTCACTCGATGGATAATAAATCATCATCCGTCCAGACTATATTGAGTCATCCGTCGGGACTATAATCCTTATCCGTCGAGTGCTACAATTTCACTAAGTAAAATCTATCAAGGTGTTTTGTTAATAAAATCATCAAGTTCACAACATATACACAACATATATGTTAATATCATTTTTGGTTCTACAAATGACAGACTTTGTAAAAGGTTTGCCAAGCTAATGCAGTCAAGATATCAAATGAGTATGATGGGAGAACTTAGCTATTTTCTGGGCCTTCAAGTCAAACAGAATGAAGAAGGAACTTTTATTTGTCAATCTAAGTACACCAGAAATTTGTTGAAGAAATTTGGAATGCAAGATTGTTCAAGTGCATCCACTCTTATGGTCACTGCAACAAAATTGGATAAGGATACTGGTACATCAGTAAATATTACTGATTACAGAGGTATGATTGGCTCACTACTCTATCTAACTGCAAGTAGACCTGATATTATGTATGCTACCTGTCTTTGTGCAAGATTTCAAGCAGATCCAAGAGAGCCTCACTTAACAGCTGTGAAAAGAATTTTCAAGTACCTTAAGGGTACAGCTGATCTGGGATTGTGGTATCCTAGGGAATCAGACTTTAAGCTAATAGGTTACTCAGATGCAGATTTGCAGGGTGCAAAATTGACAGGAAAAGCACAAGTGGAAGCTGCCAATTTCTTGAAGGCAGATTAGTTTCTTGGTTTAGCAAGAAACAAAAGTCAATTTCCACATCAACTGTAGAGGCAGAGTACATTATTGCAGGAAGTTATTGTGCACAGATTCTTTGAATGAAGAATCAGTTACTGGATTATGGGTTAGAATTTTCTAAAATTCCTATTTACTGTGATAATCAAAGTGCTATTGCTATGACAGGTAATCCAGTTCAACACTCTATGACAAAGCACATCAGCATTAGGTACCACTTCATAAGGGAACATGTGATGGAACGTACAGTGGAATTGCATTTTGTTCCAACAGAACAACAACTAGCAGATATCTTCACAAAACCACTGTGTGAAGCTACTTTTACAAGATTGGTAAATGAACTTGGAATGGTTTCAGGTTCTTTCTCTAAATCTGCTTAGTTTATGTTCTAATACATAAGACTTTATGATCAGTATTTACAGATAATACTATCTTTATGTAGTCTGTGCTTAAATTGAAATTTACTTAAGTGTTGATTGTTGTCTGATGTGAATTTCTAAACTCTGATAGTGATATGAATGTTTCTGTGACTATTCAATCTAATGAGGATAACTGTGCTAGATGTTGACCTAGTAGTCTCTAATATACTAAAGATCCCATGTTTGAAGTAATTGTTTATGTGGAAATCTTTTAACACAAGCAAATTCTGATATTGAGCTTGATTAGGTTTACTTTGTGTATCTTATTACTAAGTCAAAAACTAGAATAATGCTTCTTATCTGTTAAGTTCTGATGTTGGTAAATCTTATGGATATACTAAGTGCTGATAAGCCTCACTTATCAAAAGGAAAAGCAAAGAAAAGAAATAAATATCAGGTACTCCTTGAGGATCTAGAGAAAAATGTATGTGGAAGGGAAGACCCAAGTGCATTGCTGGTATTAAGTAATATGCATTAGAAAAGCAAAATAAATTTTTCTTGGTGACTTTTCACATTCTCTGATTACTGGAGAAATACTCTGATAACAGCATAAATTCTGATAAGCAGTCGTGACTCACTTACACTGAGAAGCCACTGTAAAAAGGAATTTCAAAAGATGCATAAAATGAGCACAAAATAGTTGAAGTGGACTCATGCATGAACTCATTCTATAGTAGACTTCAGACTAATGACAGATTTTGAGCCAAGTTCTTAGTTATGCCTTATTTCTAAGATATACTGAAGTGAATCAGATTTTACTCTTTGTCTGATATTTAGCTTAATGCACACACTTACACTCCATATGAATGATGAAAATTACTGTGGTGATCAATGTTATTTTAGATGAACAGTTTAAGTGTCGGTTGCATAAATTCTGAGGACAAGTTTTGATAGAAGTTCTGATGACTAAGTTCTATTGAAACCATATCAGTATTTGTGTGAAGAATTACAGAAATAAACATTCACTTTTTGAGTAAAGAAGCCATATTCTTATGACTTTTAAATTCTGATAATGATCAAGTTTTGATGCTGATGTGGCAGTATTTATTTCCTTGATTTATTTTTAAGTCAATACTTGAACGGTTATATTTTATCAAAATATTGGTTTATGTATGATAAAGACGGTAATAATCTTGCTGAGCAGCTGGCTAAAGCTGATGAGATGCTGGTGAATTATGACTTCAAAGCACAACTCAGAGTTACGACATTGAGTACCAGGAACCTTCAAGGTCAACACTCAATAACTCAAGCCAAGGTGAACAAAATTCAAGAAACACTGATTCAGCAAGACATGAACTCTAAACTGGATAAGAACAGATTTTTCAAGCCTGCCTTTAACAAAGTTAAGGTATATTGAGAAAGCTCTGGAGAAACAGCAAGCTCAGATTGCTGAAGTACTAAAGAATCAAGCTTCTCAACAAGTCCAACTAAATGAAATTCAATCTTCAGTGGAATTACTTCTCTCTCTCCTATTACCTGATGATGCCAAAAGGGGGAGAAAGTGATTAAGTCCAAATGCTCTACTGATTTAGCACTGAAGAAAAAGGATGATGGAAATGATGACCAGGGAAAATCTGAAAAGGGTAGAGGTCATGGTCAAGGCAAAGGCTCTTCATCTAGGAAAGGAGGAACTTCTATAAAGAGATCAAGTTCTGATGCTGATAGAAGAAAAAGTTCTGATAAACAAGTTCTGACTAAGCCTGATGTTCTGATGCAGGGTGAGAGTCAAGAATCAAAGAAGTTTATGCAGACACTGAAGCTTAAGGGGAAGGAAACAACAGTCTACTATCAAGACCCCAAGTTACAGAAGTTGGATGAAGAAATTTCAAAAAGACTATTTCTCAAAGACAATCCAGGAATGGACTTTGAACGTCTGAAGGAAGAAGAAGCCAGAATTAAAGCAGAAAATGTCAAGTCAAAGTCAAAAGCTCAAGTTGGTCCAAAGAAACCACCTAAGCCTAAGGGCATTGTGATCAAAGAGAGGACAGATACTGAGGCATTTAAGGCCAAGTCCAAATCACAGGTGGAAGTTGATCCAAGATCCAAGGGTAAAGTTAAAGTTGATGAACCTGTAAAGATATATATGCTAATCATGGATTTGGAAGCAAAATCTGATGAAGATACTAGTCTGATTTTGAAGAAGAAGAATATCCAAACAACCTCTGACAGAGCTCATGTTTTTCAAGATCGGGACTTAGTAAATTCTGATATTACAATGAAGCAAGTAACCTCTGACAGAGCTCAAGTTGGCTTGATATCAGAAGATAAAGAAAAGGAAACCTCTGACATTGCTCATGTTAAACCTTCAAAAATTCTACTACCTGGGTTTACTAAAGCTCAACAGTCTACTCAACCTTTGAAGACTACATCAAGTGGTTTTGAAGCAAGAGTTATTCGAGGAAAGGAAGCTAGAGACAAATCAGGATTGGGTAGTTCTGAAGAAAAGAGAGTAAATAATACTACCTCTGATCCAACCTCTTTGAGTGAACCGGGAGTAGAAACAACTCCTGAAAGATTGAATCAACTGGAGTTTGTACAAATGGTCTACCACTCTGTATTGAAAGAAGATATCATGTTATATTTTATGATAGATAGGAGGGTATTCCAGATTAGAAAGAATGCTATTCGTTTGAAGTACTTTGAAGAATTGCAACATGTGCTATTTCTACTTCAAGTGAAAAACAGGTCAACAGTTGGTGCTGCCAATTACTTAAAATCTGATATTCAAAGGCAGAAGAAACTTTACTCTGTAAAGTCTGACAGACCATACTATCCTAAGTATAGAGCTCACGATGGTGATATTGTTAAGATGAAGCCTAATACTACCAAAATCACTACATTTCTTGGTATTAAGGGACTTGAATTCAATCTAGAGTTTGATAAAGCCTATGTCATCAGACTGGATCAGGAGATAAGGAAAGCAAAAATAAATGATCGCAGGGCTGCTATCTTTCAGACAGGTGAAGATACAGTTGAACTTAAAGATGCAAAAAGGAGGATGCGGAATGAACTTGAATATGCTGAGAGGAGTTTGTTAAAGAACTATCTCAGAACAACTCCTGACATTAGAGAGATCACACACTGAAGCCAAGTCAAGAACTACAGCTGATAAATTTTGAAGTATATACTGGTTAAAGCTGATATCAGACTTTAAGGATGGTAAAAGCTCTAAAGACTGTGAGTTGTAGTTATTTAATCAAATTCTCATATGCATTTGTACTTAATGTTTTTGACATCATCAAATATCTATTGAACTTGTATATTATGCTAATTTACAAGTTGGGGGAGATTGTTAGATATATTTGTGATGTCATGTCTAATAATGATTTGTGTTTAGTTTTCAGATCTTGAATAACAGGACAAATCAGGACTTAACTAGAAATCAGTACCTATACTGAAGTCAGGACTTAAGATATCAGAACTTAAGTTATCAGAACTTAAGTTATCAGAAGATATTTATCAGGAGATAATATCAGGACTTAAGAAGACTTTCAGATAAGGAAGGCGACTGATTGAAGGAAAGAGGATTAAGACAAACACAAGAAGAGATATGCATAGAGAAGAATTCTATGAAGAATAGAAGACTTGGAGGAAAAGATAACTAATTGATATATTTTAGGATACAGAATCATATTCGATATTAATTAGAATATTATCTTGTAACTGTGTGGTATATAAACACAGCATATGGTTTACACTATAAGTGTTATCTTAATCGAGAATATTATTCATTGTAACCCTAGCAGCTCTCGTAATATTTGTTCATCACTGAGAGAGAACGGTTCCATTGTAATACTGTTTTATTAATAAGATTATTATGTGTTTCATACTTGTGTTCTTAATTCGATTTGATTCTAGTATACACTGTATTCAACCCCCTTCTACAGTGTGTGTGACCTAACAAGTGGTATCAGAGCCTATCAGTTAACACATATACAGTAAAGATCCAAAACAATCATGTCTGAAAAAGAACAAACTCCAACCAAGCCCACCAAAACTGAAGAAACTCCAAAGACTCAAATCCATAGTCGATATGAGACTATTAGGGTTCCCATACTGAAACCTTCTGAATAACCCATATGGAAAGTGAGGATGACTATGTTTCTGGAAGCTACAGATCCAGAATACCTTGACAGAATTAATGAAGGACCGCATAAGCCAACCAAGATATTTTCGCTTGACAAATGTATTCCACTGTGATTTAAGGAAATTAAAGTATGATAATAAATTCATACGTCATCCTTATCCAGCCGAGATTTCCTCTTTAATTCTTAATTCTAAAACTAATTTCGGTAATGTTTAGAGACTAGGTACACCAAGGGCTTAGTGTAACATTCGCAAATAAATGAAAAGAGTAAGGGAACAATTAATGAGCCTCGAATGAGATCGAAAGCGATTACAAGCCAGGCTAGTTGAACAAAGAAATACGTGGAAAATAAAGTGAAGAAATCAGTAAAAGTGAAAGCGTTCATAAGCACGACTGAGGAGAATTAGAAAGAAAAGAAGGTTAGTATAAATTATATTGGTCCTTTCGAGACAGTAAGATAGGCAGAAAGATTGTGAGTGTGTTGGCTCTATCACCACAGGTATAGCGAGTTCATAGGATGTTTATATATTTATAACCAGGAAGGGTAATTTAGCTCCCCTATGTATAAAATGGAGACTTGAGTAGGGTGTATGAATTATTGATAGGTTATGGTGTCAGCAAGAGGCTGTTGAATAATAATTGATACTGTGAGATGAAGTCTATGAAAAGTTGTAAGGTTGAGAGGTCAACCCGAAAAATTGTAAGTGAGATACTTGAAAAGTATCAGTATTTTTTCCTTAGCGTGACTCTGAGGACAGAATCCTTTTAAGGGGGGAAGGATGTAATATCCGGAAAATATCGTGCAATTATTTTTATTAATAAATAATTATTATTTGATTATTATGTAAATTTTGGTGAACTGTCTAATGATTGCTATTGATATTTGGGTGTTTATATGTGATAAATGTAAGTACTTTGATTTTTAATAAGTACAGAATAAAGTATAGAGAATTATGATATTTTTCTGGTAATTTTTGGATTGTTATATGATTTTATAAGGATTTATGGGTTTAATAATTAATTTTTGATAATCATAAAACTACTTTATAAAACCGGGAATCGTCCAACTTTAATCGTTTTTGCGTTCTTACAACCTGAAACTCTTCGGAAAACTCCTTCCTAACCTAATCTGATTATTCCAGATATTTTCCGTGTTTTGACTTTTTCGATCCGGAGTATGGTTTGACCCGTACGTGTTCCGGTGCAAAATTTTCGATACGATAATCATTTTTATAGATCAATAAAACCCGTATTTTCGAAAGACGGGATATTATTACATTATTTTCATATAAAGTGTTTTATAAGAAGCCCGGTTTTGATAATTATCCAAAACAGATATCAAATTGGATCTTTTTGCAGTTACTTAGCGGTTAAGTAATCTATTTTTCGATCCAATACGATCCAACGGGTATTTTATTACGTGTTAGATGGATTTATATTAAAATTTATACTATCCAGTTAATTTAGGTACTGTTGTTTCGTGAAAAATGACTTTTCCGGGCCCCTACCAGGACGTAAAAGCCCACAAAAATCGTATTTTTATTTTTATAAAATTGTGAGACTGTCAAATATTCATTATTCTTGCATATTTGAATTATTCATAATTTTTGGGAAATTTTGAAATAATTTTTGTATTTATTGGATTAAAATTATTCCCTGTTAATTATTAATTTTGGGCTAATTATTCTAATTAAATGATATAATTAGGCCCTAGATAATTATGGGGATGTTATTTTTATAACTATAAATATCATTTATTTATTAATTAATTATTATATTATTTTATAAAAATCATAAAATAAAGAAAAAATTCTGCAAATTGTTCTTGAGGTGTTCTTCAGAATCAAGGCCGATTTCAACATGATTCTGATCTCCAAATTTCAAGTATAAGTAACCAAAATGAAGCCCAGATCATCCGCTATCTGTTTATATCATCAAATCATTTTGAAGATAGGTAATTTTTCAATTCGTAATTTTAGGGTTTATAGCTGATTTGGGGGTTTTTTGTTCTTGAATCGTTTGTTGATTCTGATGTTAGGGATAGCTTTACTACATTATTTGCAGTTGAGTGGTATATAAAATTGTTGATTTTAACCCCAGGAGTAGTATAATCGAATTCATGAGTTTATATATGTTTTCGATTTGATTTTACGAGCTTGTCTTTGATTATTGGTGTTTTTGGATTAATGGGTCATATTGTATGAACTATAAGCTTTAATTTGAGACCTGGAACGCTAAATTCCGTTTAGAAACGAAGAATCTCGTCATTTGGCCGGAGCTTCGCTAGATTTAAGCTCGATGTTTGCCTGAATATCACCGGGGATTGTTGATTGTTGTTTCTGAGTATAAATGGGTATTGCTGGGTTGATTTGCGATCGAAAGGGAGTGATTTCGTCGTGATTGGAGTCGATTTAGACTCGTCGGAAGTTCGCCGGAAACCGGTAGAACTCACCAGTTTCTGGAAAACATTTCCAGATTTCGGCGTGTTCTTCGCTTGGTTCCGGTCACCTTTCCCGTTGTGTCGCCCCTCAATCTGTTTTCCGGTGCTGCTATTCTAAATTCCTGTTTCTGATTTTAATTTCTCAAAATAAATTCAAAAATTCATATTTTAATTTCAAAATTAATTTCTTTAAATCCAAAAGTTAATTTAGTTAATTATTTTAAATAATTACTAAACTATTTTAACTCCAAAGAATTATTTTCTTTAATTATTTTCAAAAATCTAAATTTGATTTAATTATTTATAATTAATTTTAATTAATTATTTATGGATTTAATTAATTGATTAATTCATTTAATTAACTAATTTTATCTATAAATAGTTAAATAAAATATAATTATTTATAATCAAGCCAAATAATGATTTAAAAATCATTTTGAGCTTTTAAAAATTATATAAAGGTATTTAAAATTCAATTAATATTATTATTAATTGAATTATTCTTATTTAATTCATAATAAATAGACAGATCGTCCGTTTAATACGAAAGAAACGCCTCTAGACTCAAAAAAATATTCCGCTTCCAATAAAAATACTTTCAAAACCTAAATTCTTTTGTATTAAAAGGTCGTTTATTACGAATCGTTCTAAGGCAACTATTGATCGATAAATACCCTTTTTGACCCGATTTCAATTCTAAAAGTAACGAGACCTATCTTTTGGCTATTCAACTTATGTGTTACATGAATTATGTGACTACGTGTTACATGAATAAAATGATTATGTTCCTTATGTGTACGTGTAATGTGAATTATGAGTCAACGTGCCTTTTAAACGTTATCTGATTAAAATATAAACCTTATCTGTTATTATCGAGTGGGTAGACGATAAGGATAAGCTTATAATAGATAATTATACATTTTCGATTTATTGAAATAGCACCTCTTGTGATAGATACACATAGTTCAAGGTATTCAAAGCCGGACAGTGATAATAAAAGTAAAGCCTGATAGTAAAAGTAAACCAGAGTTGGAATAAGATTAGGATGTACATCAAAATGTTGAAAGTAATCCCGTCCAAGAAACACAGGTTATTCGTAGATCTAGTAGGATTCCCCATGAGCCCGGGAGAAATTATGAATTTCTTTTAACTCAAGATGGTGATGTGATGCTTACGGATAATGATAAGCCTTTCACCTACCAAGATGCTAGGAACAGTTCAGACTCCGAGAGATGGCTAGAGGCCATGAAATCTGAGATGGAATACATGTATCAAAATAAAGTATTGACTTTAGTTGATCCACTCAAAGGGGTAAAACCTATAGGGTGCAAGTGGGTTTTCAAGAAGAAAACTGACATGGATGGTAAAGTACAGACCTATAAGGTGCAACTAGTGGCAAAAGATTTCAAACAAATTCATGGTATAGACTATGATGAGACTTTTTCACTAGTTACTATGGTCAAGTCCATCAGGATTTTGTTAGCAATAGTTGCTTACTTTGACTATGAGATTTGGCAAATGGATGTCAAAACTGCTTTCTTATATGAGAGCCTTGAACAGGATATATATATAATACAACCTGAGGGTTTTGTCAATCCAAAGTTTGATAAGATAGTTTGTAAGTTGCTTCTATCTATTTATAGATTGAAGCAAGCCTCAAGGAGAATGAATATTCATTTTGATGAAACGGTCAAAGAGTTTGGCTTTATTCAAAATGAAGATGAACCATGTGTTTACAAAAAGGTTAGTGGGAGCCATGTGACATTCCTAGTATTATATGTAGATAACATATAACAGATATGGAATGACATATCTTCTCTACAGGCTGTTAAGACTTGGTTGAGAAATAGTTTCTCGGTGAAAGACTTAGGCAATGCTACCTATATATTAGGGATCAAGATCTATAAAGATAGATTGAAAAGATTAATCGACCTATTCGGAGTACATACATTGATAAAGTATTACATCATTTTATGATGCAAGAGACAAAGAAAGGATATATTTCGATATCTCATAGGATAGTAATCTCAAAAGATAATTTCCCCCTAAATCATTAGATGATAAGGGTCGTTTGAGAAAGCTCCATATGCTTTAGCAATTGGATCTATAATATGTACAATGATATGTATTTATCCTGATATTTCGTATGCTTTGAGCATGACGAGCAGATACCAGTCTAATCCAGGTGAGGGTCACTTGATAATTTTCAAGAATATTCTTAAGTACTTAAAGAGAACTAAAGATTTATTTTTGGTGTATGGAGAAGATAGAGAACTGGTTGTAAAGGGTTACACTGATACTAGTTTCTTAACCTAATTTCTGGATAGACAAGGATGATTATGTGTCTATGTCTAGCTTGTGTTTTGTCTAAATATAAGTTATGTTAGCTGGAATTGTTCACAGCAAGAACATTGATGATTCTATATTGGAAGCCAAATATATTAATACTTTTGAAATAGCCAAGGAGACTATCTAGGCATGGCCTTAGGCGATATCACCTTATTAATAAGATTAATGATCAAGGAGATATAAATGTAAAGTGCATAGTAATGATAGTGTTGTAGACCCATTGTCTAAGGCTTTATCACAGTAGAAGCACGATGGTTATACTAGTTCCATGAGTATTAGATACATGGGTGATTGGCTCTAGTGCAAGTGGGAGATTGTTAGTGTTTGTGCCCTAGAGACAACACTATGATATTTTAGTTAAAGACATTTGGATTATTAATGTTTATGTTCTATCGATTATTCTCTTTATAATTTATTAATTCTTAATTTACTGTGATATAAATGTTAGATTAATAAATGTCCTTTGAATATGATATGCAATTCTATATCTCTAAGTACATGACTTAGAAATGAGATTATGAGAATAGTATCAATAATCCTAAAGGTCCCTAGTCGAGTATTATTATTAAGGGACAATAATAATGCATTAAGACTGGTGTGTTTGTTGACTGATGATCACATCGCATTGATCATAGGTATAGTGATACTAAAGTTAAAAACACAGGCAGATGTATATGTACATGGTGTTGGACAGACCCAATATGAGATTCTACATGTCTGTTGTGTCATAAGTAATTCTCAAAGTGATAATGATGTAATGGTCCTTAGACCTGAAGTCATTATATTTCTATACGAGAATTAAGATACATTGATTCCATTAATAGTTATCCTTGACCGGTTAATGATAAAAGTGGACATTGGGTATATTATGAATCGTATGAGAAATATGAATGATCTAGATGGGATTTAACCCTCCTATTTTAGGAGTGATATTATTGGCCTCTTGTGTGAGCTAGACTATAAAATGTGTGGCCATACTCAAATGTTGATTTGATATGATAGTCTACTCATTGATCAAGGAAACGTGGATTAAACTATGATGAGGATGACAACTTACATGCCTCTAGTTTAATCTATAATATTTGGTTAAAGGGATTATATTACATTGTACATTATTCACAAAAGGTTTAATTGATCATCGATTTAATTATTATTACTTGGGTAGCAATGATGTATTACTAGATGCCGCTCATTGTTTACGATTTTAAATTAGATTTAAAATCTGTTGCCAACGTAATAATAACCTATAGGGTCACACACTAAGAATGCTTGAACGATTATTTAATTTAAATTGGATTTAAATTATATTAAAGTAATTCGAATTATTTATAATATTAATTAAGTATGACTTAATTAATTAGATAAATATTGATATTTGAATTTACTAATATTAATTATGAAATTTATTTGTTAAATAATTAAGTGAGACTTAATTATAATACAAATAGGAATTTTGAATTAATAATAACTCCTAATTAGTTAAGAGTTATAATTCATTTTTCTACTCTCTATATAATATCTCTTGTGTGGCTGATTTTGGAAGCAAGACTTTTACTAAAACCCTAGCCACCAAGAGAGAAGATGGAGAGAGCAAGAAGAAACGGGTTTGTGCTAGTACACATCAAATCTTTGAGTTCAAGCATTCATGTGGATACCGATAGAGCATAGATCGCGAGAGCGGGATGCGTGGTGATTGAACAAACTTTGGATCTCCATTAGTCAATCAATTGATAAACCTTCTTAAGGTAAACAATCTGATCTACAAATTAAATATATGTTTTTCGCATGGATCCTGCGGTGGGTTTCGAAAATTCTGATTTTTTTACGTTTTTAATTACTGTTTCCGTTGCGTTTATGTGCTCGAAACCCAACAGAAATTAGTAAAGAGGTAATGAAATTGTAATTAGTTGATATAAATTTTAGAAGGTTAGATTCTTGTTTCATACCATAACTTGTAAATGATCCAGAATTTGAGGGGTAAACTGTATATTATTTCAATATACAGGTTTATATTATGTAAAGTTTGTTTAGTGACACCCAATCCTGACCCCGGATTTTGGGATGTTATAAGTTGGTATCAGAGCAACAAGTTATTTGTCCCTGAAATAAGAATCGATGGGTGTAAGATAGGTGTAACATGCCATATAGGATAGGAAAGACCCTAAGTATACTCATTTTGAGTTCGAATTGAGGGTGAATTAGGATTAGCGGATCCGATAGGGATTAATAAGATAAGATATTGCTAAGGAAAGTATCAGGCGAATAGATGACGTTATCGATATATTGAGTTTCCATATCCTATAGTTATGAGGAGTCGACAGCTCGACGGAGACTGGGTAAGCTACCCTGCTTTTCATATGGTTTTAAAGAAAAATGTGATTGAATCTTATGAGAACTTCGTATAAAGAAAGATAGAAGAGTTTTAGTATGACCCAACTTCGAATTATGTAGTAGGATAAACTCCAGGCTGGAGGTGATGAGTCGATTGAAGATGACGAAGTGCCAATGTAACACCCCCAAATCCGGGGTCGGGGATCCGGGTTGTCACGAGTTCCAATTCCCTTAACAACTCTTAATCTTAAAAAACAACCAACCACTGCGTACCGTGACCCCACAATATACACACACACACCACAAGTTATAGTCTCAGAGATGAATACCAAAGATAACACAAGTCATTTTATTCCACAATTATAAGTCATTACACCTCAAAAGGGTTTCTGGATAAATTTACATATTCTTTGTCATTATTACAATTCATAAATATACATAAGTCTGGTACAACAAAAGTTGAAAGCCTAGCCTACTGGTAGTTCCTACCTCAGCTACAACGGCATCAACGCCTCCAGGAAACTGCGGAATGTTTCCTAACCACTCACGAATTGGGAGCTTGATCCTGTTCATCTTGTCTATCTGTTGTTGTGTGATGAAATAAGAAAGCAAGGGTGAGAAACAAACCCACCAAAATAATATGTATAATGATTTACAATATGCGAGCATCCTCATAGTACATAATGAAAGTCTTGGTCAAGTAAAAATGAACCAAGTTTGATACCTTACCGAGACCAAGTCGCAAAATATTCAGTATATATGTATATATACTTTTCAAAAGCTTGGAAGTCCTCTTCCATGCATAATATACACAGAGTTCCAGTTTATAACGGTATAAAAATATCGTTGCAAGGTGATCTCATATATCTAACCTTGTCTCAACGTTTTTGTGAAAATCTTTGTCATGCATAAGATAATCATTAACCAGATATAAGTTGAAAAGATGAAGTTACAAGATACTCCAATATACTTATATCTTTTCCGGATACTACTTGAACTACCACCGTTCAAGGTATCATCAATTTCAAAAGTTCATCACATAGATGAGACTACAAGAAAAGACTTGAATAGATTCAATCTTTGAAATATCATTATAAATAATGAAGTTACGAGATACTTCATTAAGTCTCGATATATATATACCTATATATATACATTTCATACACTCCTTGAAAATCTCTGTTATAAAAATTATAAACAGAGTTGCAATATCCAATGAATTTGGAAAGAAAAGAATTTTGGAATAAACCCGATATCTTGCTGATAAGGCAAAGATACCAATAAGTAACCTTTTCTACTAGTAGATGGGTGAATCCCCCACCGGTCATCACCCTGACCTCATTAGGACCTTGTGCTGGACCGCCACCCGGCCTCTTACGCGTTGATGGGCTGCCACCCAACCACTTACACTTTGATAGACCGTACCCCTGCTTGTCGCTTATGCCGACTCAATTAGATGGACTTACTTCCCGAACGTTGGGTAAGTAATCAATTCATTTATAAAAATAGCAACCTCATTGCGAATATAAAATACATCACAGAGCCGGATCCCTCAATTTTTAAGCGAGTATTTAAATCCCCTTCGAAAGGAAGATCTTAAATTTGAAAACGAGTTTTGGGATCCGCTCTAACTTTTAAAATTATTTTGAAGACTCGAAAATATTTTTAAGAATGTTTGGAGTAATGCTGATTTAATGAAATAAATCAGTCCCGATATATTAGAAAATATCTGAATATTATTATTTAAATAATATTCCCATACAGGATAATCTTTATAAAAATAATCGAAGTAGAAGTTTTACAACTCATACTTGAAATGAATAATAAATAACCAAAGATATACTTATACGAAAGTACGATCTTTATTTGAATAATCGAAAATAAGTTGGATTATCGAAACATTATTCTTTAATAAAAATAAAGAATATTATTTAATAAAATAAGCGGAGTCATAAGTTCTCGAATGAATATTCAAAATAATATTCATTAAATAAAATGAGTGGAGTCATAAGTCCTCGAATAAATATTCAAAATAATATTCATTAAATAAAATAAAATTATCGAATAAACCTTATTCGATTAATAGTTTTGAAAACTATATATATATAATATACTCGGGAACATCGCCTCCCGGTTTAGAAAAATGTTCACCTTTGGGTCCCCTATACTAAGGGTATACGCAACTACTGCTTATCTCTAGCATAGGTATTATGCAACTTATAAGCATTTGAATCAACAATTAGATATCAAGATTACGAAACATACATGCATATATACCATATCAGCATGCTCCAATATATCACAAAATTTGCTAATAACAATCATGCACTTATCACAAGATAATGCATATACATATATTTACATCACAACAACAGTATAACGGGTAGAAAACTTGCCTGAGCGACTGGGGGTGGTAAAAGTCCTGGGATGAGTCTGGTAACCTATGAACAACATATAAGTTGGAATTAAACCAAAGTCGCTTAAGAATCTAGACTTTAACCAATTAGACCCTAACATTCGCTTTTGAGCTTAACGATTCACTTAAGTCGCTCGAGTACCCTCGGCTCCACCATTTTTAATAAATTAACCATTAAGAATTTTAAGGTGATTTTTTCGCGAGTACCCTACCTACTGCCTAATCCACTTTACATAATTGTTTCATACTCCAATTAGTCATTTAAGGAACTTAACCAAGGTTTCAAAGTAAGGCGAGGGGTAATGGTTCGTTCGCGAAACGCCGTTACTTAAAACGGTCGTTTCTCCTAAACCGTACATCGGATTCAAGCATACCACATATCAAAACGAAGCTCGTAACATGAACTATCTAATCATGGCAATGGTCAAAATCTAACAGTGGATTCACGGATCCTGATGTTAAGAACAAAAGCAGTCTAAGGTAAATCGGGCATTACGACGGCTATGTTTACGCGATTACCAAAATTTATACTACTCCAAATCAATCCACAATCAACCCACAATCATTACTAATACCAAAATCCATCCATAATTTACTACAACAGCCCCAACATCTCAAGATTTCCAATTTATACTACTCTCAATCATGAACTAAAAGCTATACTTAAGTTCACTAATCAATAATCAAGATTTACAACTCCAAACTCATTATAAATCCAACCCAACTCTAAATATACATGGATCATACTTCCCAAGAACTAAACCAAGCATAAAAACTCTAAATATACAAAAGTAGGGCTAGGGTATGAGATTATACCTTCCTTGGTGAGTAAAAGTAACTAAGGAGCTTGGAATCACCCTTAAAAACCTTACCAAAGCTATATCTAAACAAAAACACAAGATCAAAATTTTTAAGATCTTGAAAACACTATTCACCCTCTTCTTCCATGAATTATTGGAAGAGATTTTGAAGGAAATGGAAGCTTAGATTCATAGGATATCTATATCTATGTACAAGGAACCTTGGATAATTACCTCACTAATTATCAAAGCTTGGAACTTGAATTTGGATTTTTTCTTCTTGGAAAAGAGAAAAGGGCCGAGAGTTTCTTGCTTGGAAAATGAAACTCAACTTGTGTTTTTTGTGTTATGAATTGTTTTTGGCTTGGTTGCTTCCTTTTGTTTGTTTAATTAAATTGTTACCATGGTAAAAATTGTGTGGCTTATAATCTACCAACAAATCCTTCCCATTTGGCCATGCTTATGTCATCCATTTATGTCATCTTCCTACACTTGTATTCTTCTTGTTGGTGTGATGACATCATCATCCATTAACCTCTTTGATTAACTCCTAATTATTTGGCTAATGATCGCTGATCTGTTATACAGTTCGCTTAACTTTCGTTCTCGTTTATCGTTTGAGGGATCATCCCCGGGATCTCATTACTTAGGTTCCCTTAAACCTTTCTCGATATTTTATATTCCTTTTATGATCCTCTCTTATAATCCTTGAATTAAAATCCTTTTAATTATGTTACCTTATACTTAATTCTTTCGGTATCTGGTTGGTTTTCGGGAAAAATCAAAGTGTTCGAATTTGGATTCTGACGATCTTTACATACATTTATATACCATATAGAGTACTAATAAGATCTCAGAATAACAATAAAAGAACCTCTACAAAGTGTGGCATGAAAAGTTTTATTATTCAGCATAATCAGCAAAATCACTATTCATAAGGGTTACAAAAAGTCCAAAATTTTTGGGGTTATTACAGTCTCCCCTCCTTAAAAGGATTCCGTCCCGGAATCAAATAGAAAACAATTGGGGATGATTTTCTAGCATTGTGCCTTCTAACTCTCAAGTCAATTTTCCCACATTGTGGTTCCGCCACAAAATCCTGACTAGCATTTGTTCCTTTCTCCTAAGCACTTGTTCCTTTTCGATCGATAACCCTTCCTGGTTGCTCCATATAGGTTACGTTTGGTTGCATGCATATGCGCTCATATGCCCCTATTTGTCTGGCATCCGGATTACACTTCCTTAACATTGATACGTGGAACACGTTATGAACTTGTTACAGGTTCGGGGGTAGGGCTAGCTCACATACTAACTTCCCAATATATCTTAATATCTCCAAGGGTCCAACAATTTGTGGACTTAGCTTTCCTTTCTTTACGAACCTCATCAATCATTTCCAAGGGATACCTTTAACATTACTAGGTCCCCTATTTCATACTCTTTGTCCTTTCGAGTCAAATCAGCATACCTCTTATGTCCATCTTGGGTTACTACCAGCCGTCCTCTAATTAGATCTATTATATCCCTGGTCCTTTGGACTACTGCGGGTCCGAGCATCTTGCGCTCCACAACTTCATCCTAACATAAGGGAGATCGACATTGTCTTCCCTTAAGGATCTCATAAGGCGACATCTCGATAATGACATATGATCTATTGTCTTAAGAAAACTCAATCCGCGTTAAGTGATCATTCCAAATTCTTTCAAGTCTATTGCACAGAATCTCATCATAGCTTCTAGCACTATAGCTTTTACTTCTCAATACCCATTCTTTTCCAGTTCGTAATCATTACTATCTTCCGTACAGGATACTATTCTAGATATACCTTTACTCGCTAGAGTTTTATAACCTCTTAATAATCGCGTCAACCTCAGTATCACGAACGCGTTAGAATCGGAATACCACCGTACTTGGTACCACTTCATCTCTAGCTGCCTCCATCTTCGAAAGTTTGGTCCTTCGTATAGAAGTAAAAGAATTTATTGAGAGATATGATCATGAACACTTGTTCTATTATATAGTTAGTACAGAAGGTGGCCAACCTTTAGTACTTGACAAGCAATTAAACAACATGTGGTATCCTACTAGGCTTCTATCATACAGATAGATAGTCATTCGGCAATACCTCCCCTTCTGGAAGGGTTGTTCTTCTCAGCTTATACAAAATGAAAAGGAGAGAAAAGAACGAATTGAAGAGAATTGTATATGAAAAAATACTGCCACAAATATCTAGCTTGGAATCTACCTCTGAACTATAGAGGTTTGTCATAGGAGAACAAAACATATGTATCTATATCAATATCCAGTATTATGGCATCGCATTTCACATGCTTAAATATTTTTACTATTCCGTCCATCCTTCTATGGACCCATTCTCTTCCTTGAGCTTATACACAATCACCTTTGAAACTCCCTCGACATCGAAAATCGAATCTGGGATCTCATTCTAGACATCATCGTTACTAGAATCACTACGCCATAGATGGCCTATCGCAATGGTTTAATCATGGGTGTTACAAAATTATGTTACCTTAGATATGCTCATCTTAGCCTACTGCAACGTAGCATTTTTTATGTTACCATAGCATTTATAACATGTTACTATAGTTTCAAAATGTTACATACGAGTAACATGTGGAAACTTATGTTACAATAGGGTGTTAATGGATAAAAAAAGTAACATTTTACAAATAATTAGATATATATAATTATTTGACTTGAAAATTAATCAATTTTGATAATATAATTAAGTAATAATATTAATATTATCTAAGATAAAGATAATATTTTTTTTAATTTTGTAAACTGTACTAATTAATAATTAATAATTTTTTATTAATAAAAAGTTTGAACACTACTTAAACTTAAAATTTTATTAAAAAATAAAAAAAATAAAATTAGCCGGCAGTTATTTGGGATGTCATTGGGCTCTCCATAAGTCGGGCTAAAGCAGGCTCAAAAGTTTTGGAGAAGCGGCAATTTTTTGTAAAGTTTCAAAGTCCTCTCTAAACATCTCTCTCACACAGTCGCTCTCTCACACTCTAAAAATCTCTCTCTCGATCGCCACTCATACACTCTCTCAGCTTTCAATTGAGCCGAATCATCCTAAAGTACTACCTTAAGATTGATGATTTGATTAGCTAGGATTTTATATTAGTAAAATCGAGTTAGGGTTTTTAATTGGAATCGGGGTTTTTAATTGAAATTGGGGGTCGAAGGAGCATCATATTCTTTCACTCTTCACTCTCCTAGTAAGCAGTAACTCTCTCTCTCTCTCTCTCTCTCTCTATCTATCTATCTCTTTCTCCCAATTCGTTTCTGTATCTCTCCCCAAGTTATTTCAATTTAGTGCAGTTTTGTTTGTTTGCTGAAAAAATAGTTTTTATTTTCTTTCTGTGTGTATATCTATATTTAAAATTATGCCGTTTAATTGAAAACCAGTTGTTGTTTTACGCAGAGGAATTATGGCTGAATCTGAAGCTACGCCTGTTGTTCCGAGTAGCGAGTTGTTGGAATGGCCTAAAAAGGATAAGCGCAAGTTCTTACATGTTGTGTCTCGTGTTGGTGACCTTGTTCGCACTATCAAGTATGTGGTTTATTGTTTAATTGGAAGAAAGTATGTCAAATATGTGTTAGTTGGGATGAATTTATTGTTAAATAGTGTTTTATTTGATGTTTACAGGTTTTAAACTGAAGGTTTTGGGATGAAGCTTTTGAGAAAGAGGGATATTTCGGAAGAGAAGTACACAAATTCCTTTCTCGGGTTTGGTCCTGAGGAATCTCAGTTTGTTGTGGAGCTAACTTACAGTATATTTAAACCCTATCATGTTACATGGACTTTAATCTTTTTACTCTATTTTGTTTTGTTACTTAGATGTGATAATTCCGGGTATTTTGTTCGTATTGTTATTTAGCTATGATGATAAATGATACTCTGTATAAGTGACTAGGTTGATTTAACTCCCCTCCTACCCCTTAAGAAATACCTGTACCTTACGGTTATCTAATGTAATTGATAAAATGTAAGATGGTGTTCTTAGGGTAGATTAGGGTTTATCGAAAGTGTAGTAGCTTGCGAGTGTCTTTTTGGGGTAAATTGGCTAATGTATTGTTTAATTTAAATTGCGGTATTTGGTTGATTGTTCTGTGTTAAAAGATTGTGATTTGTACAGAATTAAAATTTACAAAATTAAAATGTACAACCTAGTTATTTTATGTGTTCATGCATTCGGCAGTCCTGTCTTTTTTCTGTTGAAGTAATCACCATTAATGAGAATGTACCAAGTAAACTAAAAGATCTATTAAGTTTGAAAGGTAATCACCGCTAGTTAATGTAATTTTCTTATATTACTCCCTGCTTAACCTGGCAAGGTGTCTTCTGCTGCTAGTTTCTAGAATAATAGTGTTCTGATATATACAATTGGTGATGTGGAGCAGAGTCTCGTTAACTAGGTTGTATGAACTAGGTTTGTAAATATAAATCAAGTTTTAAATTTTAGATTGATTGTGATGATTTGTACAGGACGGAAATGAAGTCTTTTTCAGGATCAAATGGAGTGCCCAATTGAAAAAACTTATTAGTGCTTATTGTGACCGTGAATCAGTTGACATAAATTCAATTGCCTTTCTCTGTCGTCGTCTCCGAGGAGAGTAGAGTCCCGATGATGTAGCCCTTGGTTTCACTCTGTCTCTTACATGTTTACATGTCTTCCACACACTATATTATACTGATAATTTTAAGCTATTTACTTATCATTAACCTAATCTATCTCCATTCGATATCAATAAATCTTGAGAGCTATGATAAAAATAAAGGATTCTTACCATTTTCTATAGCAGCAATATCCTATCAAACTCCTTTGATTGTCCTGGTTTTGCTCATGGCAGTCCTTCTGTTACCAGCACACTAGACATTGATATAAGAGAAACAAACCGGTTCATAACTTGTTCAAGAGGTAGCAATAACTTCTCTTGTAGATTAATGCAAAACGGTAAATATCATAGTAATTAATGTTCATAGAATGATTGACCTGTAATGTTGCAGCAACATTATATTTTGGAAGCTTCCTGTAGTTAGTAAAAAAAGGTAGTCACCTCATTGAGCTACTTAGAACCAAAGGGTCAAGGAAAAAAAGCAACAATATTTGCAACTCTCATCTTATATCTTTCATAAAAAGTTCTTTGAAGTTTCCGGTTACACTAGTAACAGAAACACTATATCTGTCAAATGAACTGTGAGGCGATCTTTCGTAACATAAATAGAATTAAAACATGGTCGGAATATGAACCTGTCAATGTCGTCAACTATTGGTATTTTAACATTTTCTCGCTTTTCAGATGTTTGTTGAGGAAGTGATGGAGTGAGCTAAGTTGGATGAGTTGAATGTGCTGAGAAATCCGATGACGTGTTCATAATTTTCAGAAAATGAAGCACGGGTTTATCAAGCTTCTATATTTATTATTTATTTGAATTCAGCTGGTATTCATAATACTTAACACCCCTCCAAACTATGTAAATTTAAATTCCCTTCCTCTCTTGAAATCTTCTTGAAGTTGTGATAAAAAAAAGAGGTGAGCCACTTGTTTTCTTGTTTCTGTGTGTATGCATGCTGCTGGTTTCTATTTCTTGTACCATACACTTATTTATTATACTTAACAACTTGAGGGTGTTGAGCTATGTATTGGTTAAAAAAGAACATGGTTCTTGACTAGTTGTTGGTAAATATTGGAACTTGTGTGATTTTCCAACTTTTCACACCCCAGATGTACTTTTAACAGGCTGGTCATTGGTGATCATTATTAAACTATTGCTTGTTTTCATGTGCAGGGATTATAAGGAAGAAATATTAGAGTTTTGATTTTGTAGGCATTTTATTTCAAATGGGTATTTTCTTGAGTTCAAGAATCAAAACTGAAAGCCCATATCCCACAGGTATTTTTGTAGTATGTGTGTGTATATATATTCTTTGCAGTGTCTGCTAAAAGATTCAATCAAAATAGTGCAGAGTACAATATTTTCTAGGTATTCTTCTAAATAACAATCTGTGTAGTTACTCAAGTTAGTCTTAGCTAGTGTTGTTTAATAGTTTTGCTAATATTGCATATAAAATTATTGTGTAATTTCTTTGTCTAAAGAGGATAATGGAAAGATATGTTACTTAAATTTGCAAGTTTTGCATTAGCTGCTAGTACACAGGATAGTCTACTTAGAGAACTTTTCAGGATGCCGTTTTGTGTTGAATTATGTGGATTTTTAAATTCTTCTGCAGTTTCGAAGGAAGGTAAAGAAAGCAACTGTAGCCCCAACTGTCATTCCTGACCTAGATTACCGGATACCAGTTGTTTTTTTGCTAAATAATACCAGTTGTTTTACTTGGTCTGTGTTAAATGTATTGGATGTTTTTACCGGTTATATGGCTAAATAAGAGTTCTTTTGATTCTTTTTACTTCATTATATGATAGCAAATGATGGATAGAGGTAGGCAATTGTTCTTAATTCTTAATTTTACTTTCAGCTCAAATATATGGCAAACTTAAGTCTACTAAAGTTCAGGATGACATTTAATATCTTTTTATATTGGTTTCTCTAAAAGTTATAGTTTTCATAATAATTTGCTTGATGTTGAAACTTTTGTAGTCCAGTGTGTTCTGTTGGATGGATCTATGACTATGAAGGCAAGAGATGCTATCATCACAAGATTTACCGAGGATCCAGATTGTGAGCTTGAAAGGAGGAGGGGTTGCACTTAATCTCATAGCGGCATCACTATTTTTTATCTATCTTCTTTTGCGTACTCTAAGTGTTATCGTGCTAGATTCCAAATGTTTATTTATCGTACTCTAGACTATAGACTATGTACCTTTTTTTTGGATTATGTGGAATTGATGGTGAAATGTGTGAAAACTGAAGTAGTATTTGGTGGGGGTTGTGATAACCGATTTGAAGTTTGGTGGTTTGAATTGTTTATTTGTTGACTTGTATGAAAAACAGGTTTATGGCATGTTCAATTTATAAACAAATTTTATCGAATTTTTTTTGAGAAATATGTTATATTACATACTTCAATGTGACAAACAAACTAGTATAATATAATAAAAATCATTATAAAACTGTTACAGTAAGGAAAAAATGTTATAATGATTTTGTGGCCCACATGTGGGGCCCCCGTGTGGGGCCCACATGTGGGCCCTATTTTTTGTGAAAATTCTAAGTCTAAAGGTAACATACATATTGTGATACTATACACATAGATTGATGTTACCTTTGACAGCTATTGTAACACAAATGTGAATGTTACACCAGGGCAAGAGTATTGTTACCTTAGGGGCCAAAGGTAACTCGAAAAAAAGTAACTTAATTTTTATGTTACCTTAGGGCTTTTTCTGGCTGTGGTAACACTTTTTTGGGCCTGTTGTAACATTTTCTTGGTGTTGCTGTAGGCCATTTATGGTGTAGTGAATTCTATGCTTGCACCGCAACCTTCCTCGTATAGTAATACGACTCTCTATTGATAAGAAGGAATAAGTATTCAATTGGTAGATAATCTACTTAATTAGTCTATCAATGATAACTTATACACCACCACGACCCGATTAGTGGTACTCAATCTCAACATCCATTCCAATACAATTCTCACGGTTGTAAGTAATCGGCTCATTACTCGTAGAATCATTCTTGCATTACTATGGTCCACCGTTGACCTACTGTAGTCATTCATTTTCTATGAAATCTTAATAGCTAACCATCCGGAGTCCATACATATCGTATCGAATCCTTCTAAGGAGGTAACATAATCACCATTCATGATCCATGAAGAACACTCCTGATCCTGACGTACATACATGACATGAAGCAGATAAAATTGCAGAAAGGTTTCAATAAAAGCAATGATAGCAGCTTAATACCATTATTAACCATATGTCTTTATTAGGAGACATGAAGCTCAAAGGTTCATTTAGTCCTTTCGTAACATGGTCCTGGCTTATCTCAAGATATGATCTTATAAGATAGATAGCCCGCTCACGGCGATTTCATAAATTAAATCTTTACTAAACTACTATCACGGTTGAGTATTGCACAATCATCAGAAAGAATGTCAATCTTTCAAACCATAATACAATCTTCACAGCTTTAACCATTATCACTGTATTCCTCCGGCACGAGCGCCGATAATTGTCTTCTTACACTTAAAGTGTCGGCCACCTCTTTGGCCTTTCCTGATAGTAATATTTCCTTACAATCAATGTCATTTTAACCACCTTCACTAAATTTTCTACCTCATTTCAAATCACTGCTTATGTGAAAATGCTTTTCTTAAGTCCTTGTGATAAAAATAAAAAAAAAACCACCATTTTTCCATAAGTCACTGCCTTAGTCTTTAAATGTAAACATTATCATGGCTGACTCTCGATCGTACTTAGGACGTCTTTTATCTTGGGCCCTTCTTGATTTAACAATTCTGACCTTCATTGGTTCAATCTATACTTCTTATGGTTTAACACGTGCCCACCTGGCATTATTATAATTACGCCATTTTTCCTTTATCAAATTTCTATTCTTGAGAACTTTGAAAATTTCCTTTCTCCTTGTAAAACCTCTAAGGTTATCCTTAAATCGTTCCTCCTGTATTCCCTAGATACAGGCATATCAAAATATCATTTACTAATACTAGAACCATTGTTTATACACTTCTGAAAAATTTCTCCACTGATCCTTAAAGGTTGTTGTTACCTTAATCCTTTCCAATTCATACTATCAAAACTCATACTGTCCCTATTAAGGGTGAAATGCCAACCTTCATGCATTCCCCTATGGTTCATCTCAAGTTATCGAAGTTATATCCTTAATTCCACCTTCAAAAAGGTACTTACATCCTTCCATGGATAAATCAAGTCATATATCCCTGATAAGGGTATCTTATTCAATCATTTCCACCTCGATATTCTATACCAAATTTCATAATAATATCCTTATCCAAAATGAGGTCAATCCATATGGCCTCCAAAAGACAATAACGGTTATCCACTTTTCTTTCCTGATTTGGTAATGATAACAGGGATGTTCTGGAAGATATTGGTCGTGTTCAACGTGAACTTCTTTTTACCAAATCCTCTTTTACTTTTGTTGTTTATCTCAACAGTCATCTCAATATTGGGACATCTTTCATACCTGGCGTCTCCCTTTCTGGGTATCATGCCACCGGTCTTACACTTCACATTCTTGAAGGTCACTTCCTTCATCCAATTTTCCTAATTTCTTACTTTCTTGTCTCCTCAGTCTATCTGCGTCTCATTATTTATCCTTCAAACTATTTCAAGGTTCCTCGAATCCTCCCAACTTACAGGGGATAAAATATATGTATCTCTTATGCCTTCAACCATCAACTTTAACTTATGGTGAATCACCCTCATCCTGACGAATACATACTTTTCTATTTCTATTGCTACGAGTCTTTAGGGTTTCCTCATACCCAACTCCCTTATCATTCCACAAACTCTATTGTCTTTATTTTCCTTTCCACTTCAGTTTCTTTTTATTTTCTTTTCTATTACAATCATTTCATGAACCCACTACTCATTGACTTCAAACATCACGTCATTCTGGGATTCTTGTCATCAGAATGAATCTTGACAACTTTTACAACTTAGCTTCATAATTCATCATACTCGTCTGCCTTTGTTCTGTCTCTAAAGTTTTTACACTATCTCCATAACCTTGGGAATTACTTTCCCAAAAACAATTGACTGGACTTTAATCAGTTTATTCTAACCTCTAGCTCCGTGCCTTTCTTGGTCTTTCACCAGTGGGTGGCCTCTCTCTTAGGAGGGTAAGTGACAAAAACAGTCTTTTGTGATTCGTCCATCATTTAGAATCTCAAATGATTCCTATATTTCCTTTAGTCAGTTTGAGAGCTTAGCGATTTAAAGGTCTTGAAAGAATTTCCCACCGCACTGTCTCCTCAGGGTGGTGGTTGGGGATAATAGTCTAAATTCTCTTTAGACAGGTCCATGAATTATCGTATAGGAGTACCGTCTCGGGTCTCCTTTTCTTACTCGACTTTCTGTTTCCTTAGTATGAAATGTTTCATCCTTCTCCCATACTTGGGGTTATCTTATACGTTAAAATCCTTGTTTTCCACTTCATTATGTTATGGGCTCCTTCTTTCTTAATGGCAACCTCCCTGACTATCACATTCGAGGTTTGCCCTAAATCTTATTCCTCGAGCTATGGATTTCATCTAAGATCCAGTCCTTAAGCACTTAAACGTTTGGAACCAAAATTCTGTAGGAATACCTCATTATTCATTTATTTTTATTCTTGCTATTAATCTCTTCTCCGGTCATTGACTCTCTGCCTTCATTCATCACTTTTTCTTGGCACAATATGATCTTTTTCGATAATTCGGGCTGTATTGTAATCTGAAACAGCGTTTCGGTACCGGCTCCGGTTACCTTCACTTCTATTTCCATTTTCTCAAAATCTCTTATCAACTCTCCGAAAGACATTTTCATCTTGATTCTCTCCTTTATACTAAGGGTATTAGCCACCATTTTGGCTTTCCCTGGATGATAAAGAATCTCATAATCGTAATCCTTGATTAGCTCTGACCACCTCCTCTGGCGCATGTTGAGCTCTTTCTACGTGAAAATGCACTAGAGCACTTATGGCTTGTGTAAATCTCGCACTTCTCTTCATACAAGTAGTGCCTCCAATCTTTAGGAAAAACTATTGCCACGAGCCCAAGCTCATGGGTGGGGATATCGAATTTTATATTCCCTTAATTGTCTTGACGCGTACGCGATTACCTTGTTGTGCTGTATAAGAAGCACCCTAATTCCTTATACGAAGCGTCACTACAAATCACAAAATCTCCTTTTCCATCCGGAAATGCCAATATAGAAGTCGTCACTAACCTTTGCTTCCGTTCTTGAAAGATGTTCTCACATTTCTCTGTCCATTCGAACTTCTCACTCTTATGAGTAAGCCGCGTTAAAGGGGCTACTATCTTTACGAACTTGAATGAACCTCCGGTAGTGACCGACCAATCCTACCTCTGGTAGTTTCCCTAACCATGGTTATCAATTCCTCAGTGGTCCTTTATTCATTCTTGTCAGGATCCTCCGCGGGATCCTCCTCAGCAACAATCCCTTCTAGGACAACATCCTCAACCGCTACATCCTCAATATGAACATCACCCGGTCCCTCGTTAGGACGCTCTATCGAATCCATAATCTGATCCCCAATATGTAGTAAAACATCATCGCGTTGTTGCTCCTCAACCTCAGGGTTCGGAGTCCCGTTACCATATACGATAACGAACTACGCTACTATCATGATATTTATAAGGGTTTTAACTGTCAGTATTACGTTAGATAGTCCGACTATGAACTTGGCAAGAGTTCTTATTATCTTTGTGAACTTATTATTTTAACGTCACATCATCTCTGAGGTTTATAACGCTTGGCTCTGATACCATTTCTGTAACACCCCCAAATCCGGGGTCGGGGATCCGGGTTGTCACGAGTTCCAATTCCCTTAACAACTCTTAATCTTAATAAATAACCAACTACTGCGTACCGTGACCCCACAATATACACACACCACAAGTTATAGTCTCAGAGATGAATATCAAAAATAACACAAGTCATTTTATTCCACAATTATAAGTCATTACACCTCAAAAGGGATTCTGAATAAATTTACATATTCTTTGCCATTATTACAATTCATAAATATCCATAAGTCTGGTACAACAAAAGTTGAAAGCCTAGCCTACTGGTAGTTCTTACCTCAGCTACAACGGTATCAACGCCTACAGGAAACTGCGGAATGTTTCCTAACCGCTCACAAATTGGGAGCTTGATCCAGTTCATCTTGTCTATCTGTTATTGTGTGATGAAAGAAGAAAGCAAGGGTAAGCAACAAGCCCATCAAAATAATATGTATAATGATTTACAATATGTGAGCATCCTCATAGTACTCATGAAAGTCTTGGTCAAGTAAAAATAAACCAAGTTTGATACCTTACCGCGACCAAGTCGCAAAATATTCAGTATATATGTATATATACTTTTCAAAATCTTGGAAGTCCTCTTCCATGCATAATATACATAGAGTTTCAGTTTATAACCGTATAAAAAATATCATTGCAAGGTGATCTCATATATCTAACCTTATCTCAACGTTTTTGTGAAAATCTTTGTCATGCATAAGATAATCATTAACCAGATATAAGTTGAAAAGATGAAGTTACAAGATACTCCAATATACTTATATCTTTTTCGGATACTACTTGAACTACCACCGTTCAAGGTATCATCAGTTTCAAAAGTTCATCACATAGATGAGACTACAAGAAAAGACTTGAATAGATTCAATCTTTGAAATATCATTATAAATAATGAAGTTACGAGATACTTCATTAAGTCCCGATATATATATATATATATATATATATATATATATATATATATATACATTTCATACACTCCATGAAAACCTCTGTTATGAAAATTATAAACAGAGTTGCAATATCCAATGAATTTGGAAAGAAAAGAATTTTGGCATAAACCCGATATCTTGCTGATCAGGCAAAGATACCAATAAGTAACCTTTTCTACTATTAGATGGATGAATCCCCCACCGGTCATCACCCTGGCCTCATTAGGACCTTGTGCTGGACCGCCACCCGGCCTCTTACGCGTTGATGGGCTGCCACCCAGCCACTTACACTTTGATAGACCGTACCCCGGCCTGTCGCTTATGCCGACTCAATTAGATGGACTTCTTCCCGAATGTTGGGTAAGTGATCAATTCATTTATAAAAACAGCAACCTCGTTGCGAATATAAAATACATCACAGAGCCGGATCCCTCAATTTTTAAGCGAGTATTTAAATCCCCTTCGAAAGGAGGATCTTAAATTTGAAAACGAGTTTTGGGATCCGCTCTAACTTTTAAAATCACTTTGAAGAATCGATAACATTTTTAAGAATATTTGGAGTAATGCTGATTTAATGAAATAAATCAGTCCCGATATATTAGAAAATATCTGAATATTATTATTTAAATAATATTCTCATACAGGATAATCTTTATAAAAATAATTGAAGTAGAAGTTTTACAACTCATACTTGAAATGAATAATAAATAACCAAAGATATACTTATACGAAATTACGATCTTTAGTTGAATAATCGAAAATAAGTTGGATTATCGAAACATTATTCTTTAATAAAAATAAAGAATATTATTTAATAAAATAAACGGAGTCATAAGTCCTCGAATGAATATTCAAAATAATATTCATTAAATAAAATGAGCGGAGTCATAAGTTCTCGAATAAATATTAAAAATAATATTCATTAAATAAAATAAAATTATCGAATAAACCTTATTCGATTAATAGTTTTGAAAACTATATATATATATATAATATACTCGGGAACATCGCCTCCCAGTTTAGAAAAATGTTCACCTTTGGGTCGCCTATACTAAGGGTATACGCAACTACTACTTATCTCTAGCATAGGTATTATGCAACTTATAAGCATTTGAATCATCAATTAGATATCAAGATTACGAAACAGACATGCATATATACCATATCAGCATGCTCCAATATATCGCAAAATTTGCTAATAACAATCATGCACTTATCACAAGATAATGCATATACATATATTTACATCACAACAACAGTATAACGGGTAGAAAACTTGCCTGAGCGACTGGGGGTGGTAAAAGTCCTGGGATGATTCTGGTAACCTATGAACAACATATAAGTTGGAATTAAACCAAAGTCGCTTAAGAATCTAGACTTTAACTAATTAGACCCTAACGTTCGCTTTTGCGCTTAACGATTCACTTTAGTCGCTCGAGTACCCTCGGCTCCACCATTTTTAATAAATTAACCATTAATAATTTTAAGGAGATTCTTTCGCGAGTACCCTACCAACTGCCTAATCCACTCTATATAATTGTTTCATACTCCAATTAGTCATTTAAGGACCTTAACCAAGGTTTCAAAGTAAGGCGAGGGGTAATGGTTCGTTCGCGAAACGCCGTTACTTAAAACGGTCGTTTCTCCTAAACCGTACATCAGATTCAAGCGTACCACATATCAAAATGAAGCTAGTAACATGAACTATCTAATCATGGCAATGGTCAAAACCTAACAGTGAGTTCACGGGTCCTGCTGTTAAGAACAAAAGCAGTCTAAGGTAAATCGGGCATTACGACGGCTATGTTTACGCGATTTCCAAAATTTATACTACTACAAATCAATCCACAATCAACCCATAATCATTACTACAACCAAAATCCATCCATACTTTACTACAACAGCCCCAACATCTCAAGATTTCCAATTTATACTACTCTCAATCATGAACTAAAAGCTATACTTAAATTCACTAATCAATAATCAAGATTTATAACTCCAAACTCATTATAAATCCAACCCAGCTCTAAATATACATGGATCATACTTCCCAAGAACTAAACCAAGTATAAAAACTCTAAATATACAAAAGTAGGGCTAGGGTATGAGATTATACCTTCCTTGGTGAGTAAAAGTAACTAAGGAGCTTGGAATCACCCTTGAAAATCCTTACCAAAGCTATATCTAAACAAAAACACAAGATCAAAATTTTTAAGATCTTGAAAACACTATTCACCCTCTTCTTCCATGAATTATTGGAATAGATTGTGAAGGAAATGGAAGCTTAGATTCATAGGATATCTATATCTATGTACAAGGAAACTTGGATAATTACCTCACTAATTATCAAAGCTTGGAACTTGAATTTGGATTTTTTCTTCTTGGAAAAGAGAAAAGGGCTGAGAGCTTCTTGCTTGAAAAATGAAAGTCAACTTGTGTTTTTTGTGTTATGAATTGTTTTTGGCTTGGTTGCTTCCTTTTATTTGTTTAATTAAATTATTTCCATGGTAAAAATTGTGTGGCTTATAATCAACCAACAAATCCTTCCCATTTGGTCATGCTTATGTCATCCACTTATGTCATCTTCCCACACTTGTCTTCTTCTTGTTGGTGTGATGACATCATCATCCATTAACCTCTTTGATTAACTTCTAATTACTTGGCTAATGATCGCTGATCTGTTATACGGTTCGCTTAACTTTCGTTCTCGTTTATCATTTGAGGGATCATCCCCGGGATCTCATTACTTAGGTTCCCTTAAACCTATCTCAATATTTTATATTCCTTTTATGATCCTCTCTTATAATCCTTCAATTAAAATCCTTTTAATCATGTTACCTTATACTTAATTCTTTCGATATCTGGTGGGTTTTCGGGAAAAATCAAAGTGTTCGAATTTGGATTCTGACGATCTTTACATACACTTATATACCATATAGAGTACTAATAAGATCTCAGAATTACAATAAAAGAACCTCTACAAAATATGGCATGAAAAGTTTTATTTTTCAGCATAATCAGCAAAATCACTATTCATAAGGGTTATAAAAAGTCCAAAATTTTTGGGGTTATTACAGCCAAGGTTGCAAGTTTCAAAGGCACTGTCGTTGCAAGAAGTTCTTATCACTTTTCGGGCTTCGCGCAAGTAATGACATATACCATATTAGGTATATTTAAGACTAGCAAGAAGGTACGACCTTATCTACCGACAGAACGTTGAATTGCATTAATTGGTGGTAAGCATAACATCAAGGATGACGATGAGAATATCAAAGATAGTATTAGATATCAGCATTGCAGTTAGGATCATGAATAAGATAGTATGCAACGGTAAATGAAGTTATCGCTGACTAATGGATGAGAAATGAACGTGAGAAGGAGTAAAAGACATATCATAGTGAATGGACCCTTATGTGGTCATTTCTTTAATTAGGTACCCTATTAGTGAATTATGAGAATAGCAAACAATTCATATAGTAATGACGACCGTGTGTGCGATATTCAAAAAATTTTAAAACAAGTTTTCGAAAAAGGTTTTTTATTAAATACATGTCTACAAGATCTTTACATAAAATGAGTTTTAAAAAAATTGGTTGTCAAATTACTACTTGAGCTTCTTGTTGTTATAAGCAGTAAATTACCTGGAAGAATAATGAATCTTGCACAGCTTCCTCAGGAGTTAAGGCTTTTGCATTACTTCCCAGTATAGTCAAATAATCTTCCCTGAATTTTGCCAAAATAGCTTCCATCTCAAGATTGTAATCTTTGTCCAGCCAAGCATCACAGTTGCCATCATCTTCAGCTTCATTAACAATTTTAGCTTGTTGTTATTGGACCTCTATCTATTTGTGAACATTATGACCTGATAATCCTGTTTAGACATATCGGAAGTTAGCAGTTAATGAGAGATTTGAGCAAGTCCAGACAGGTGATGAACTAGAAGATCATCTACAGTTGTTGGTTGAGCTTCAGCTGCCTGTAACCAATGGGAGATGAGGTGTGGTTATTATGGTTGAGAAGTAGATGGTTGACCTGATTGATTGGAACCACCTGTGACTGAAGTCACAGTTTGACTCACTCACTTATGGTGGGAACCTACATTTGAATTGGAGGGGATTTAACTAGGTTACTATCATGTACTCTAGCCTCAAACCCTTGCTCATTTTACAGTGAGCTTGCACTTGAATGTGCTAAACTTGCCTCCCCAATAACAGGATCATTGGCAATTGAACTCCTAGCTTCAATTGTGAGAGCAATCTCATCTAGGGTTGTGAGGGGAGTTATTCCCACAAAAGGAACCTCCAATTGAATTGAAGAGGATTAAGATAGCTCCCCCTCATGAATACTACCCTCAAACCTTACAACCTATGAAGGTTGATTTGTACATGAAGGTGCATTTGTATCTATCACAGGGTCTTCAGTGAAAACTGATGAAACCCCTGTGTTTGTGTTTGTGTCATCAAGGTCTACACTAGCTTGTAGCCTCTCACCAACTAATTGTGGTTCCTGGGTGGTGATCACAGTTTCTAGAATCATGTCACTTGAAGTTGGAAACTCTTGAGAACCAGAATCAAGAGTTTCTTTGTAGGAAGAAGAAATTTGAGATATAAGATTTTGAATGTCAGTATTGAGTGTTGGCAGCTCCCTCTGAGTAAATGAGGGAGCTTCAGGATATGTGCTCTCCTTGTGTGCGCCATCCTTATTCCTCCTTCCATACACTTGAATTGCTTCAAGTGATTGTGCAGACTCTTTACTGGGTGCACTAGGAAGAATGCTCTTTTCAATAGAGACACCCTGTTGAGAGGATGCCCCTAGAATCTGTTTTTGTCCCTGTTTTACAACTACATCCTTTTGGGAGGATGCATAGGTGGCTTGAGTGGTCAGCTCAGTTTGTTTTACCTTCTTTGTCTTTTTGACCAATGGTGACTCAGGTTCTGTTTGTTCCTCACCACTCTCATTTATAATTGACAAGGTTGCCTGCTTTCTCTTCTTTTTACTCACTCCATCATTTTGAGAGGATGAAGTGGTTGGCTTCCTAACAGCTAATGGTACAGAAGAAATGGTCTCGGCATGGGAAGGTCCCTGTTGGTGTGCCTGTGTTTGCACTTCCATAGGTTCAGGGACCATTGTTGTACTAGATTGTGTAATGTTTGTACTCATATCAGGCATGGGGTAAAGATAGGTCCTAAATCTCTCCAACATGAATGAAGTTAATTTAAGCCCTGCATGTACCTTATTCTTTATAATAATTGATCCAAATAAAATTTTGGATACTTGTTTACAATTTCTTATTAGTGATCTATCTATACCTTCTAGCATATGTATGTCATTAAATTTATGATTTAAAGCAGACATAATAAATCTAGGAAGAAAATTTTCCTTACCTCTTGATCCTACAGGCATTGTTAGCCTGGTGCTCAATTCCTCCAAGATGTAGTGACATACATTGATCTGTTTGTTGTGAGCCATTGAGTAGACCAGCTTCTGGACAACACTTGAGATGTTGTCAAATCCTGACTTTCTGCAGGTGAATGCCCTTATTATCGAATCAAATAAAAAGGACCATTCCCTTCTCAGGTTCTTTTTGTTCAGGTTTGCTAAGTTAATATTTTTAGAATAATTTATGAAGTCCATAAATTCATAAAGCTCCTCCTGAGTTGGAACCTCCACCATCTTGTCAGTAGGAATGCCCAAAGCCATGTTGACATCACCCTCAGAAATCTCCACTTGTTGGCCCTTGATTGAACAGTTTACAAAAATTGAAGCAACCTGATTGTCATGCACTACTGTCCTAATAACAGCTGTAGTCCAGAAATCCCTTAGAACATCCAAGTAGAATATGGGATTTGCAGTAAGAGCCCACATAAGGTATATCTCTAACAGAAACTTCACAAAGCTTTTGAAAGCTTCAAGAGCCTGGTCTACATCTAAGAATGCAAAAAAGTTGGTTTTCTTTGGGATAAGGGGTATAATAGTGTTTGATGCCATTGATTAGTATTTGAGGTTTAGTGGGTAAGAGAAATTTAAGAGAAAGAGTTCAAAACGAGAGAGAAATCGGTTTGGATTCTAGAGTTCTAGGTCACTTAGAGTTCTCGAAAGCATGAAGAAATGTATGTATAGATGTTGGAGTATTTATAGTAAAAGCAAATGACTTATCGAGAACTCGAAAATAAATGTTCGGAATTTTCTTATCGAGAAGTCATTTTTGAAGAGTAAATTACATATCGATAAGTCATTTTAATTTACTCTTTTAGAGAACTAAAATTGACTTGTCGAGAAGTCAAACAAATACTCAGTTTGTCCAATTTGGACTGAAATATTCTAAAATATTATTGATTAAATCAATATAAATTTAGAATGAATTTATTTCAAAAGAACTATTCTGGAAATAATAGATTAATTAATTATTTCAGTCTCAGTTAAAGATAAGTTTAAATAAACTTGTAGAGATCTTAAAATTACTCATTCGAGATTTCTACAATGACTTATAGAGAAGTCATAAAGTGACTTATCAAGATATCCATTCGAGAAGTCTATTAATGACTCATTCGAGAACTCATTTGAGAAGTAAAAACAACCATTCGAGAAGTTCATTCGAGAAGTCCAAAATTGACTTATCAAGAACTTATTCGAGAAGTCACAAAATGACTTGTCAAGAAGTCATTTATACTTATCGAGAACTCAGTTCTCTATATAATTTTGTTGCATTTTAATTCTGTCTTTTATCATTTATATATATTGACCATATGAAATAACAGAGTGACAGTGTACTTAGAATTTGAGAAATTCCAAGTTAATGAAAATAAAATGAAAAATAAATATGTAGAGAAATCTGAAATATTTATAGTTCATATTTCAGCTAATTTCCAATTAATCAAATGATTTTGATTATTTAGAAATTAATCTGCTGCAAAACATTATTTGAGTTCTTGCCTTCAGGATGAAGAATTAAGCATTCCAATTTCACCTTTAAGTCTAGTGAAAGTAGCTTCATCCAAGGGTTTAGTAAAAATGTCAGCTAATTGTTTTTTTGTTGGAACAAAAATGAGCCCAATGGTACCATTAATAGCATGTTCTCTAATAAAATGGCACCTCACATCAATGTGCTTTATTCTAGAATGATTAACCGGATTAACCACAATAGATATAGCACTAGTATTGTCACACATAATTGGAATTTTGTGTAACACTAGGCCATAATCCATTAGCTGATTTCTAATCCAAAGCACTTGAGCACAGCAACTTCCAGCAGCTATGTATTCAGCTTCAGTTGTGGAAGTTGACATAGATTGTTGTTTCTTGCTATACCAGGATACAATTCTTTGTCCCAAAAACTGACAGCTTCCACTAGTACTCTTTCTGTCAACCCTGCATCCGGCAAAATCTGCATCTGCGTATCCAACAGCTTCAAAACCTTTCCCCTTAGGATACCATAATCCCAAGTTTGGAGCCCCCTTCAAATATTTGAAAATTCTCTTCACAGCCATCAAATGTGATTCTTTTGGATTGGCTTGAAATCTTGCACATAGACATGTTGCAAACATGATGTTTGGTCTACTTGCAGTTAAGTACAGCAAAGATCCAATCATTCCTCTATAACTTGAAATATCTACACTTTTGCCCTTTTTATCTTCATCCAACTTTATAGTTGTAGACATAGGTATAGATGCAGGTGAGCAATCGACCATACCAAACATTTTTAACAAATCCTTGACATACTTAGTTTGGCTGATAAAGATTCCATCACTCCTTTGACTAACTTGAAGTCCAAGAAAGTAACTCAATTCCCCCATTATGCTCATATCATATACACTCTATATAAGCTTAGAAAATCTTTGACAAAGCTTTTCATTTGTAGAACCAAAGATAATATCATCCACATAGATCTGAACTAGGATCATATCATCACCATGCTTTTTGTAGAAGAGAGTCTTGTCAATAGTACCTCTAATGAATCCATGCATAATCAAAAAATTTGACAGTGTGCCATACGAAGCTCCGGGTGCTTGTTTTAGTCCATAGAGAGCCTTTAGTAACTTGTATACAAAATTAGCAAATTCTGGATCTTCAAAGTCAGGTGGCTTTTGCACATAAACTTCTTCTTTCAACTCACTATTAAGGAAAGCACTCTTGACATCCATTTGATATACTTTAAAATTTGAATGTGCAACAAATGCAAGAAAAAATCTTATTGCTTCAAGTCTTGCTACTGGAGAAAAAGTTTCATCATAGTCAATTCCTTCCTCCTGTGAGTAGCCTTTTGCAACCAACCTTGCTTTGTTTCTGGTGACAATTCCATTTTCATCCATTTTATTCCTGAACACCCACTTTGTTCCGGTTATACTCATGTTCTTTGGTGCAAGAACCAATTTCCAAACTTTGTTTCTTTTAAACTAATTTAGCTCTTCTTGCATAGCAGATATCCAATCAGGATCAAGTAGGGCTTCATCAGTTTTCTTAGGCCCAACTTGAGACAAAAAATATGTATGAAGACATTCATTTACAGTTGCACTTCTAGTCCTCACTCCAGCATTGAGATCACCAATAATTGCATCTGCATTGTGACTCTTATCCCATTTCCTTGTGTGAGTTTGTTGACTTATGTTCTGCTTCTTCTTCATTATTAGCATGACTTCCAGAATTTTCTTCTCTTTCTCCTCCTGAGTTTGTGCTATCAAATTCAGTTTTTTGAGATGAGATTCCATTCTCATGATTCACTTGATCAGTTGACTCTTCATCTATTCTGTGATTTGTGTTGACTTCAGCTTCATCCTCAGAATCACTATCAATTTTGAGATTTTCAAATTTTAGGGTCTCAGCTTCATTTTCACTAAGGCATTCCAAGCCTGGACATTTATCATCATCAAAAGTAACATCTGTGTTTTCCATGATTTTCTTTTGTTCAAGCACATAGACCTTGTAGGCAGTTCTCTCCAATGAATATCTCATAAAAATTGCTTCAAAAACTCTAGAGTCAAATTTTCCTACATATTCAGAGTTGTCCTTTAAAACATAGCACTTGCTTCCAAAAACATGAAGATGCTTCACAGTAGGCATTTTTTAGATAAGATTGAGTAGGGTGACTTGCCAAGATTCTTGTTAATGAGATCCCTGTTTTGAGTATAGCATGCAGTGTTCGTAGCTTCTTCTCAAAAACTTGTTGGTAGTTGTGCAGCTTGTAGCATTGTTCTAGCAGCATCTACTAGGGTTCTGTTCTTTCTCTCAACTACCCCATTTTGCTGAGGTTTCTAGCAGCTGAGAACTCTTGCACAATGCCCTTGTCTTTGTAGAATTCTGTTAAGGTTGCATTCCTGAATTATGTTCCATTATCACTCCTCAATCTTTTCACACAATTCTGATTTTCAGCTTGCTTCTCAATCTTCTTGATATGTTCAATTATGATGTGTGGAGTTTCATCTTTAGAATGCATAAATTCTACCCATGTATATCTTGGGTAGTCATCCACCATCACAAGTGCGTATCTTTTTTTCTGAAATTGACAGGACATTAATTGGTCCAAATAAGTCCATGTGAATAAGTTGCAAAGGTGCACTTATAGAATTCACAGTTTTACTCTTGTGACTTGATCTTTTCATTTTTCACTTTTGAGAAGCATCACAGACTTCATCTTGAGCAAACTCCAGGTTTGCCATATCTCTCACTAACTCCTTCTTGACTAGAGTGTTGATTGCCTTGTAATTCAAGTGAGATAGTTTCTCTTATGCCATAACTTGCTTTGCTCTACAAATGCCTTGGTGTAGAAGCAACAATTTACATCCTCATTTGCTGAGTCCAAGTATGCAACAAATAAGCTTCCCTTCTTTGCTCCTTTCAGAGAAACTTCACCAGACTTTTTGCTGATAAAAGTGCATTCTCCTTTGTCAAATGAAACCTTGAATCCTTTGTCTGTAAATTGACTGACACAAAGAAGATTCACTTCAAGACCAGCTACCAGTGCTACATCTTCAATGACAATAATTCCAGAAATCAATTTGCCATATCCCATTGTGAAACCTTTGTTGTTGTCTCCAAAAGTCACTAATGAGCCAACTTTCTCCTCAAATTGTGATAGCAGGGCAATATCACCTGTCATATGTCTTGAGCGTCCACTATCTATGATCCATATGACTTTTTTCATTTTTCCCTGCACACAATGAGGATTAAGTGTGTTTAGAAACCCAAACAGTGTTGGGTACTTTCTTCTTGTTAACAGAATGAGCAGAATTAGAATGAGTTGTATCAGAAAGAATAGTATTTATGGACTGTTGTGCATTCTCCCTTTTTGATGCAGACCCAACATTTACTTCTTTGAGGTCTACTCTCAGCTTATGAGAACTTTTCATCACTTTCAAGTTGCAAGGGACGCAATCAAACTTGTCACATAATGAGTAGGGATCATTTGTATTTGCTTCATTATACTTGCATGCTCCTTCTACTAGCTTGTTAATAGCCTTTTTACAAAGGTGAGTTAGATGATTTACAGAGCCACATCTTTGACATTGTTTCCTTGGAGCATCTGCAACAAATGTAAAGTTGTTTCTTTTGTTTATCCCAATCTTACCATTTTTATTCTTCTTCTTCTTTCTTGCATCTTCAGTTTTTACTTCCTTGACAGGTGTCTTGGAATCATGATTGACCATGAGATTCTTTCAACTTTGGAAGATGGAGTTGTTTCTGCATTTTTTTCATTGTCTTCATCAGCAATTTCTTGCTTTATGATCAACTCTTCTTCACTGAAATATACTTCATATGTTTTGAACATAGGTGAACCAACCTTTCTCAACATAGATGGGACATCTTCATTTTCAGTTGTTTTTCCTTACCTACATCTTTCTTGTTGTTATTCAAAGCATCATAATCAAGACCAATAGCTATGTTAGCACATGGTTTGTTCTTCTCATGGTACTGACCAACCAACTCAGATGCATTCATGAAAGACTTCAATTTTACTTCATTCTTTTCCAGCTTTTCCCTCAACACAACTTCAATTTCAGCAGCACACTTCAGCTTATTTTTCAGATATTCATTTTCTTGCTTGACTGATTCAAGCTCCATAAGCAGCAGATCCATCTTTTGTTTCTCACTCTCAAGTTTCTCATTAGCTTTTGTTAGCCTACTGACTTCCTCAGTGGCTGCTACCAAGCTAGTGTATATGAAACAACTTCACACTCATCTTTTCCACAATCTTCTTATATTGACTAGCATTTAAATCAATAGTGGTTAGAGTTGGTACCTTTGATTTTGAAGTGGATGCTTCTTCATGCTCAAAGTCCATTAGTGCATAGTTTCCAACTTCTTCATCCTCATCATCATTATCAGTGTCATCCCAACTCTTTCCTTCTGCAATATAGGCTTTTCCAGACTATTTTTTCAAGAGATCTTCATACTTTGCTTCCAGTTCCAAATAAGCTTTATCCTTCTTCACCTTTTTGGGCTTTCTGCATTCAATAGCAAAGTGACCCAACTCATCACAGTTGAAGCACCTTATCTTTGATCTATCCACAGATCCTATTTTGTAGCCACCTTTGCTAGCTGAATTATACTGAGCTTTTGGTTCCCAATTATTGATGTTGGAAGATTGTCCCTTGCCTTTGAAAAACCTTGGCTTTTTTACCCTTATGTTGGAAAATTTTCTAGCCAAGTAAGCTATGGATTGATCCATTTCATCTAGCTCATCCAAGGTGTAATATTCATCTTCCTCCAGCTCCAATACAACTTGCTTCTGAGGTCCTTTGTTCTTTTGTTCCATAGCTTGAATAACTGAAACTTGATCATCTTGCTCATCTTCACTTTCTTCTCTGTCATGTACAACCAAAGCACTTGAACCATCAACAACATGTCCATGGTGTGCTTTCAATTACTTTCTTTGCAGCACTTCAAGTTCATAAGTTTTCAAGATTTCATATAGAACTTCCAAAGTCATTCTGCGTAGATCTCTTCCTTATCTAATAGTTGATATTTTCTGTTTAAGATGTTCAGGAAGAGCTAGAAGGAACTTTAGGTTATGTTAGATATATTTGATAATATCATGGCTAATATGATTTATGTTTAGTTTTCGGATCTTACTTAAACAGGATAAATCAGTACTTACTGAAAGTCAGGACTTAAGGATATCAGTACTTATATTATCAGGAGATAATCATCAGAAGATGGATATCAGAACTTAAGTACTAAAGGACGTTCAGATAAGGACAGCAGCTGATTAAAGGAAAGAAGATCAAGACAAACATAAGAAGAGATATGCATGAAGAAGGAAATATCTCTTCTTATTTTGTCTCGATCTTCTTTCCTTTAATCAGCTGTTGTCCTTATCTGAAAGTCCTTCAGTACTTAAGTTCTGATATCCATCTTCTGATGATTATCTCCTGATAATATAAGTACTGATATCCTTAAGTCCTGACTTTCAGTAAGTACTGATTTATCCTGTTTAAGTAAGATCTGAAAACTAAACATAAATCATATTAGCCATGACATTATCAAATATATCTAACAATCTCCCCCAACTTATAAATTAGCATAATATACAAGTTTAACAGATATTTGATGATGTCAAAAACATTAAGTATAAATGCATGAGAATTAGACTAGATAACTACAACTTACAGCCCTTAAAGCTTTACCAGTCTTTAACTTCTGATAACAACTTTAGTCTGTATTCATATCAGAATTTACACAGTTGTAGATCTTGACTTGGCTTCATCTTCTGATCTCTCTGATGTCAGGAGTTGTTCTGAGATAGTTCTTCAACAAACATCTCTCAGCATATCTGAGTTCATCAATCATCCTCCTTTTAGCATTTTTAAGTTCTGCAGTATCTTCACCAATTTGAAAGATTACAGCCCTGAGATCATTAATTCTAGCTTTTCTTATATCCTGATCTAGTCTGATCAAATATGCCTTATCAGACTCAAGATTGAATTCCACAGCATGTAACCCAGAAAGGTAGTTATAATCTTGGCAGTGTTGGGCTTCATTTCAACTATATCACCCTTGTGATCTCTGTACTTTGGAAGATATGTGCTGTCAGACTTAACAGAATAAAGCCTTTTCTGTCTCTGAATCTGATTCTTTAAATAGTTTGCAGCACTTTCTGTTATTCTGTCATTCACTTGAAGTAAGAATAATACATGCTCCAGTTCTTCAAAATACTTCAGTGGAATGGCATTTTCCCTTATATGATAAACCCTACCATCTTTCATGAAGTACAACAAGATGTGTTCTTTCAAGTAGGTATGGTAAACCATTTGTACAGATTCCAGTTGATTCAATCTCTCAGGAGTTGCTCCAATACCTGGTTCACTCAAGGAAGTTGGATCATTGGTAGTGTTTTATATTCTTCTTTCATCAGCACTTCCCAATCCAGTTTTATCTCTTGCTTCCTTTCCAGTAACCACTCTTGCTTCAAAACCACTTACAGCAGTCTTCAAAGGTTGAGTCTGTTTTGCTTTAGTGAATCCTGGTAGGAGTGTCTTTGATTTATCTTCTGATATCAAGTTAACTTGAGCTATGTCAGAGGTTACTTGCTTCTTTGAAATATCAGAACTTACTATCTCTTGACTCTGAACAACTTGAGCCACGTCAGAGGTTGTCTTAAAAACTTTTCTTGAAGTCAGAGCAAGATCATCATCTTCATCAGTAATTTCTTCATTCACAGGAGGCACATAAACCTTGATAGGTTCACCAACTTTTTCTTTACCCTTGGACCTTGGATCTATCTGCGGTTGTAATTTAGCCATGGTTGCTTCAGTATTTGTCCTTTCTTTTATCACAATGCCTTTGAGTTTTGGAAGTTTCTTTTTACCAGAAGCTTCAGATTTAGACTTGACTTTTTCTGATTTAAGTCTGGCTTCTTCTTCCATTAAACTCTCCAAGTCCATTCCTGAATTTTCTTGAAGAAATAACTGTCTTGACATTTCTTCATCAAGATCTAAAAGTTCATCAGAACTTATCATTTTACCAGTCGCAGAAGTGATTCTTTTTCCAGTATCAGAACTTGTCCTGTGACTTGTGATTTCAGCTTTTCTTGATGAGAAACCTCTACCTTGACTATGACCTCTACCCAATCCAGAGTTTCCATGGTCATCTTTTTATCATCCTTCCCCTTCAGTGTCTTATCAGTTTTGCATTTGGACTTAATTACTTTCTCCCCTTTTTGGCATCAGCAGGTAAGAGAAGAGAGACAAGCAATTCCACTGAGGCTTGGATTTCATTAAGTTGAGATTGCTGAGAAGATTGATTTTTCAGAATATCATCAATCTGAGCTTGTTGTTTCTCTTGAGTCTTCTCAATATAAGCAACTCTGTCAAAGGTAGGTTGGAAGAATTTTTTTCTTATCAATCTTCAGAATTTGTTCTTGCTTCATTAATTCTTCCTGAATCTTATGTATCTCTGCATGAGTAGTTGAATGGAGACCTTGTAGATGTTTAGTACTCAATGCAGTGACTCTAAGCTGTATTTTGAACTCATCAGTAATTAACATCTCATCAGCTTTTGTCAAGTGCTCAGCAAGATTCTTGGCAGATGGAACACAGGAAACTGAGTTCCATTCCTTAGTCCACTCATGTCCTGCAGGAGTTTCATTCCAAGGCACTGGTGCTTCTCTGATGACAAACTTCTTAACTAGTTCAGATTTAAGAACAGTTTGTTGAGGTGCATGTCCTGAAGGATCTGCTTCATCAGTATCTGCATTTAGAGCAGCATCACCAGTATCTCCAGCGTTTGCAGCATCAGAACTTACAGAATCAGTATCTTCTGATAAAACAACAGTATGAGAAGCAATTGAGGCTTCAACATCATCCTCTAATTGTTGATCTGGTTCCAAGTTCTGATCAACAGCCATATCCTGATGCTCACTTATATTCTGATCATTAGCATCCAGATGCAGAGAAGGTGTAGTAGATAGTTCTGGAGTTTGAGCAGCATCAGTAACAGGTGTTTTTGATGGATTAGTTGCTGTTGGAGCTTCTAAGTAAAGCACTTCAGGCACAACCAAGTTCTGGATGTCAATTTCAGCACTTGTGCCTGGATCAACAGGAGATACAGTCTTGTGAACAGGAGACACAGATAGTGTGTTAGCCATTTCAGTAGCTGCTTCAGTAGTTGGAGTTATTGGAGAAGCAGGGGCTTGAGCAGATTCCTTTTCTTGTGAGATCAGAGATTCCTGATCTCCTTCCTTAGGTGTTGCTTCCTCATCATTTGAAACTGGCCTTTTTGCTCTCTGTTTCTTGTATCTCTTTGAAGATGGGAATTCCTTGGGAGGTTCAACAGAAGTCATTCTTCTAAGCCTTTTGAGAAGCTTAGATTCCCCAATTCCAGAATTCTTCTGAGAAGGAACTTTCTCAGCTTCTTTTACAACAGGGTCTGATGTAGAAACCTGTTCCTCACTATCAGACTCATCTCTCAAAACAATCCTCTTTCGCTTCTGAGGTGTTTGAGAAACAGTCTTTGTCCTCTTGGGCTTGGAAGATGAAGGCTTCACAGTAGGTCCTGAGGATGAAGGTTGGGCTGTCTGTGAAGTTGAGAAATATGATTTGAGATATGTTCTAAGGGATGGTTGAGTAGTATGAGTGATATGTTCTGATGGTTGCTGTGGTGTTTGAGAGGTGGTGGTTGGTTGGATATCAGAATAAACAGATCTATAGGTTTCAGGATCAGCATTTACCAAGATCTGTTTTACAGACTGAGGAATCTGTAAAGGTCTAACCACTTTTTTCTTAACATCAGCATTTACCAAGTCATTAAAGGCTCGTTTTGCAATTTTGAAAGGTGGAGTTAAGGTACTGGAAAGTTGGGGTTCATCAGCACAACAGAAACTATATATAAGCTGACAGAATCTAGCAAAGTAAACTACATTCCTATCACAGCATTTGCAAAATCGAAATGAGTTTGGTTAATGATAGCATACCCGATGTGCTTACTCATTATAGGGATGGCATCAAAGTTGGAACACTTATTCCCAAAAGCTTTAGTGATGCAGTCGAAGAAGAAGCTCCATTCCTTTCTGATATGAGCCCGTTTCAACCGCCCAAGCTTAGCCAAACTCTGCTCATATCCCAAACTGGCCATTAACTTACATCCTTCTGGTAAATGTAGGGCCTTGCGGATTGTACCAGGAGTTACCACATGTTTAGAATCATCCACTTCGAAAACAATACTGGGAGTACCATGTGTACCACCATTATCAAAGTGCACAGTCCGCCAATACGTCAGAACTTGTTGGCTTGAAAAGGTTGAAGGCTGGGTCAATGCATACCCAATTTCACTGTGTGCAAGAAGATCTTGCACAAAGTGCAACTCAGACGGAGCTTCAGCATGATCAAGAATTGCAGCATAGTTATTTGGAACAAATTTAGCTCCATCAATGATCAAATCCTTAGGTGCCATGAGAATAATTGAGATTTAAGAGTGCCTGTTAGGTGTTTGATAAAATTCTGTATGAAAAACCAACGTCAGGAGATGAGAGAGAGTAAAAGCAAAGAAAGAGAGATAAAGTGTAAAAGTAAATAAAAGATTGGAAAATCTTCTCTCTGTCTTACTTATACTTTAAAAGAAAAAAAATATAACCGTTGGACACCTGTCAGACATGCAGTAATAATGAATAGTTAATGGGCACGGGAAAACAGTAATCTTTACTTACCCACTTGCAGTTTTTCAAGGAAAAACCGTTCCACTTACCCAGTAATTCCATTAATCGAGGTAAATCAGTTTTAATTCAAAATTTAAACTGTTCCCACTTATTCAATTATTTTTCACTGCAACACCAATATTCTGAAAAAAAATTCGAGTGAGAATGACCAAAATAAATCAAGTAAACAAGTACTGATATTGTAAGATCAGAACTTAATTTAAATCAAAATTGATATGGTCATCAGAATATGAATATTTATCAGGATTTATCAATGCATTACAAAACATCTCAGAGACAAGAACTTGCAAAAAAAAAGATTTCATTAATATATTAAGAGAATACATTCATGAAATTTAAATTACATCAGAACTTTACAAGATTGTCCTAAGCTGTTAAACCTCACATCAACAGCCTTTGTCCTAGCTCAAGAAGCAGGGTAAGGCTGACGATGAAGAAAAATAGGAAGAAGAAAATAAGTTATTTCTTCTTCCTACTCTCGACAAACAGAATAGCGAGTCTGATGATTCGCTCTTGCTGGCGGAGAGCTTCCAGCCTTTCCTCCTCCAATCGCTCCAGATGGCGATGGTAGTACATATAGAAGAACATGAGGTGGGTGAGTATCTCCTGGGGAACTGAGTCCCATATCTCATCAGGAATGGCAGTGACGTGCCATTCCTGTTGCCATGCTTCACAGCTTAACTCCATGTTGAAGGTTTCATAGTTTAAAAATATATTGTAGTTAACCATGATGTTGTGTATATGAGGGAAAAGAGAGTAAGTGTTTGAGGAAGGAATTGATGTATAGGCTGATGTGAAGTGTTCGTTTATATAGGCAAGAGAATGCCAGGAGACGCAAAGAAATTTAATGCTGACAGGTAGAATTAATTCTACCTCGTCTCCCTAGACTTGGGAAGATGAAAAACAGTCATTGGAAGTGTAAGTCAGGGTTAAATGCGCACAAGTAACAAGTAAAAAAAAATTACTGTGCATTACGTGTACCACTATCTTTAATGATATTGACTGTTAATATTCGACCCAAACATATTCTGATTTAAAATGAGATTGTTTTTAGATTTTATCCACAAATAAGTCAAGCAAAGGATCAGAGTTTAATATCAGAACTTAGACTTATATCAGAACTTAACAGTCATCCGAACATAATTTCTTAACTCGAAAAATGAATGCCTATCTTTGTAATTCCTCACACAAATTCTGATATAGATTCTACAGAACTTAATCATCAGAACGTTCAATCAGAACTTGTCCTCAGAATATTATGCAATCTGACACATAAACTGTTCATCTAAAATAACATAGATCACCACAGTAATTTTCATCATTTATATGGAGTGTTTAGTGTGTGCATTAAGCTAAATATCAGACAAAGAGTAAAGTCTGATTCACTTCAGTACATCTTAGAAATAAGGCATAACTAAAACTTTACTAAAAACCTGTCATTATTCTGAGGCCCACTTTTGAATGAGGGCATGCTTGATTCCACCTCAACTGTTTTTGTGCTAATTTTGTGCATCTTTTTAAATTCCATTTTACAGTGGCTTCTCAGTGTAAGTGAGTCACGACTGCTTATCAAAATTTATGCTATTATCAGAGTATTTCTCCAGTAATCATAGAGTGTGAAAAGTCACCAAGAAAAATAAATAGATATGATCATGTGTATGAAGATAATTAACACAATTTTTTTAGTTGTCTTTTAACACATTCGGATTTTAGTTTCTTATGTTGTTGAATTTATTAGTGTATAAAAATGAAAAAGTTATGGGTGCATGTTCGACTAAATACATATTTCAAGTGATTAGAATTTGTAATTCAACGCTCGCGATGTAGCTTATTATATTATAACGCACATTCATGGCATAATTTTTTTTTAAAAAAATAAACCCAAAATAAACTTAATAAAATAAAGTTGAATCTTGAGTTGCAAATTAGTTTCTCATATTTTTGAAATAAAAGATTTAAAATATTTATTTTCTATAATGATTTTTTTGAAAAGAATCAAATTTTCAAGAAACTAATTCAAAATGATTGTATTATCGATAAAGAAGCCATGTTATTTTGGCCCGATTACGAGGTTTTATAATTATTTGCGGTCAGATTAATAGATTTTTTCAGTGTTCTAAAAAGCGCAAATCGGTACTAAGCGGTGCAGAAACCTTCTAGCGGTTAAGCGAACACTTAAGCAGAAATTTTAGCGAGTTTATAAGCTGATAAATAATATTTATTTAAAATTTTAAATATAGTAATAATATGTGTAATACTAAATTAATTAAAATAAATAATGTATCAAGAATATAAACATAAATTTTTCATAAAATATATATATACATATATATATTTAATTTTTTAATTAAGATCATTGTTTAACTAAAATAAATATTAATATTTACAATTAAAAATTTGACAAATTAAAATTGGTTTAACCGCTTAATGGTTGTTTAATCTGCTTAATATATTTACAACACCAAAAAGGTGTTTGGTAAATTGCTACCTGAAAAAGTATTTTTTATCTAAAAGTTTTTTGCAAGAAATAACTATCAGTTTGGCCATCAAATTTTCTTAAAAAAATTATTTTTATATATTATATCTCAAAACATGCATAAATTATAAAAAATTATCAAACAGTTGTCTAATTTACTTGAGAGCACCTTTTCCATCAACATTTTTTATCACGGTATAGCAATTTTTCACAACACTTCCAAACGGAGTCTTAATCTTTAAAAAGGCTTAATCATCCCAAATCCAAGCGATTTATGATTCGATTCCCTTAAACGTATATTAAATATTATCTGGTCAACTTAATCTTCAGTGCTCTTACACTTTTGTACATTAAAATCCAGGCAAATGAACCCCAATCATTGACCAGGGTCTGCATTGCTAGAATGGGCATTTTTTTATTAATTGATTAGGTGAAATTTGCGAGAAACATAATCACGCTAATTTTAATAAAAAAAATTAACTTTCTTGTTTGATTACGTTTTTTTCTTTTCCATCTAAAACCAGATGACATTACCCATATCAATTTTTGAATTAGCCTGGATGACCTTTGGAATATGAGTAGTATTTTAATTACTCCATCCCAAAATATAAGTTTCATTTAATTTTTACCTGTTGAAATGTACAAAATTCATAATTTTATGTATTTTTTCTAATTTTTTTTTAAAACGGAAGAATTTGTATTTTGGGATGAATTGAGTAAATTTATTAAGAGCAAAGATTATTGGACAACTAGTTTCATACGAAATCACCCATACTGACAAAACAATATTAACATTTGAATTTTCTTCAAACTTGAAAATAAAAAACTATGATGTTAAAAAAAGGATTTAAACAATAAAAAATAAAAAATATTAAAAAAGGACAAATGTGAGATGTAAATTAGTAGACAAACAGAACAAGAGAAAAGCTGTTCATCTGTGGATATCCATCCCTACGGTTGTCTGGCCGCTGCCCTTCATTCTTCCAATATTTACATTCTTCAAATACACTGTATGTATACTCATACATACAGAGAAATCAAGAACAAATAATCAAAGAACAAAAAACTTTTTATTTATGCATCGATGTTTATAGATGTAGAACTAAACAATCCACATCCATATTTCAATAAACCAATGCATAACCATTTATTTAAATATAAATTCACCAATTAAAAAAGTTATAAAAGCGTAGAGGGCTCATTTCAAGTGTAAATATAAGATTAATCTGTCATTGTTGGGGATGCCAATAAGCCTACAGAAATGGGCCGGCATCTGATTCGGATCCAGAAACGGATCCGAACCACTCGAGCCCTCTCTCTTTATAATCACTGCCCCCTTAACCCCAAATTAACTTCAATTAATCAAGTATCTACGAAGCTACATGATTAACAAAGCCGAGAAGAGATTAGAAAGAAAGACGTGAATATAAAATAAAAAAGAGAGAACAAAATACTCTAAGGGGGTGTGATGCAGGCAGCTATGCTTATGGGGGCGATAAAGGCGATTTATATACAGAAGTGTGCATTTTTAGGGTTTCTTGTTTTCACCCAATTTTGAGGGTATTACTGTAAATTGAACACATTACTAATGTATATTGTCACAGTTGAAAGTAATGGAGTATTTATACATGGATTTGTTTTTTTAAGTGATCAAATTTGTTATTTGTTTGAAGTGAGTCTTTATTCTTGCGTATATGATACATCATTTTTTTCACTTTTTAAATATTTTAATACGTACACACAAGTCGGGGTATTTCGGTAAACAGACTCTTCATTCTTCGGAATGAGAAGAAGGTTGCGTACATTTTACCCTCTCAGACACTACGTTAAGCGGGATATACTGGGTAGGTTTGGTTTGATTTGATTTAGACCAGTTGCACTTTACCCTTAATATTAGGGGTGACCAAACAAAAACCGTACCGAAATAAACAGAAACCGATAAAAATTGTAACTGAACTAAACCGACGGAAAGGTTTAGTAACGGTTACCATTTTATCCTTCTAACCGAACCGAAAAAACGAACCGCTTATATTAATTTTTTTAAAATATTTAAAATATATTTATTTATTTATTTATTTATTTACCTATTTATTTTATACCACATTTATATACTTATGCAGGGGAGGGTGGAGCCTCCAGATTTAAAAATTTTGAAAACCACCTCTAATACCTTCTGCAGCAGCTCTGTAGTATATATGTAGTATATAGATCAATAATTTTTTATTCGAAAACGCCTATTATGAATAGTACTAAATCTTATATAAATCATGTGTAAAGTCCGTAAATGTTTTGTTTAGCTTATCTTAAATTTGTAGTCATTCATAATCCTAATTTTCATTGCTACTTATTGCTTATTATATTATATTAAATAATTATTTTTTAGCATTATATTAATTATATTTATAAAATTTTCTTATCGTTATATAAAATAATATTTTTTTAAAAAAATAAAATCCGAAAAAAATCGAAACCGGTTAACGGTTAACCGAACCGAAAATAACCGTTCTGAACGATTTGGTTACGGTTAATAGCGAAAAACCACACTTAACCGACATACATGGTTCGATAACGATTTTCGGTAAAAACCGAGCTGAACCAAACCGTGCACACCCCTACTTAACATAATTAAGAGGCCCGGCCCCCACAATCCTGTATCAAAAACCATTATATAAGTTATGTCTTAGGGGTCATTTGCCAAATCTGAATTGAATGATTAAGATTTCTGAATTATTTGAATAAATTAGCAATCTGAAAGATGATTAAGATTTCTGAATGATCTGAAAAAATTAGCAATCTGAAAGAGTCGAATAATATCATTTGGTACATGTATTTATAGAATATCTGAATGTCATTATTTTCAATATTTAATTATAAAAATAATTTGATATAAATGGGTCTCAGGATGACATTAGACAACTCCCATGAGATTATAAGTTATTATACCTTTTTAATGACATTTTGTCGTAAATACCAATTTTTTCTGAATTTACAAATTTAGCCTCGTGCATTTATTTGAGAAAACGTTATAAACTCATTCTCAGGTAATGGTTCATAATTTTTTTGTTGACACATATTTTAGATACTGTAATGGAATGATATCATATATTGATTTAAGTATTCCTTAAAATTTTCTTTTAATGATTAATTTTTCAAAAAAAAATATATGCGGGTTTTAAATTGTAATCATGCTTTATATTTTAATTTAGCAAAACATAATTTTATAAGAATTATTATTTTTTAACAAAAACTCAAAAATATATAAGACTATTATAAAACATTTTTAAAAAATTAATATATTACAATAATGATAGTTATTATTATTATACTAATAAAATGACATATTAATATTTAACAATGGCACGCTACATATAAACCCGAACGGATATATGAATGATTCATCTAGAATTTTTTGGAGGAATGGTTCAGCCTTATTGAAAGCATCCGAAAAAGAAATATGCCCCCCCAAAAAAGCTGATTGTAAGAATCGCTCAGATATGACTTCATTCAGGTGCATTCAGTCGAAAACAAATGAGGCCTTAGAGGAGCAAATCTTAACCAATCTGATATAATATTTCATTTCTTTCGTGTAAGAGATTACTTTCGATTCGTTGAAAAGTATTACGAATCGATAAAAGTAGAACTTGAATGAATATAAGTCCTTTGAAATTAAAATCTAATAGTTTTATAATGATATGTTAGATGAGACTTATTTAGAAACTCGATATTAGGGATAAAGACCCGATAATTAATATGTATATATCCTTATTATATGAAATGAATTAGTTAATATAAAAAATTAAAAAATAAAATAGAGGGATATATTCAATCAAGATTTAAAAAGAAAAATTAGAATTGTTGAAATCAAAGGTATTCAATTTGAATTTTTAAAAATTCATTAAAACCTGGATATAGTTTACTCAATTTGAATGAAAAAAAAATCCAACAAAATTTTGTGGCTTTAGTTTGGAATTTATAAAAATCAATCAATATCTGATGGTATATAAAAGTTCGTTAATTTTTTATTTGAAAAGTTGGTGAATTTCGATGAATTTTTTAGTGCATTTTTTATCTTTTTAAATTTCTCCAAATTATATAAGATTTTGATTAATTTATGGAAAAACTAAGTAATTTTTTTATAAAAATATAATTTTTTAGATTATGTGACAATAATCCTATTTTTGAAAATTTTAACCAAAAACATCACCCTAATACGCCTTTACAATTTGGGAATTAGTAGTACACATTTTATAATTTGGTAAATGGTGTAAAAAAAAGATTTTAAAAATTGAACAAAGATAAAATTGTGATAAGCATTCTTAAGATGCGTATCATCACTTAAGATGTGATACACATTCTTACAATGGGCGTTATTAAATTAATATTTTTGGTAAAAAAATAATAAAAAAAGAATCTTCTTGTCAATTTTTTTTAAAAAATGATATTTTTAGTATCGCCTCCGTGTAAACCATTAAAAAATTCATAGAGTAATATTCATGATCAACTTTGTCAAAATATAAATCAATACTATTATATAATAGACGAAATATTAAAAATTTGGTTGACACAATCCTTTGTTAATTTACACAATTATCCGTACTTAAAAATTTCATTAATATACTTAATTTCTGTACTTAATTAAATTATAAACCATGATTAACCAAATATCATGGGCATGACTTATTCAAGGTTGAATACGCGTAAGTTTAATAATCTTTCTCAAAAAAAGTGTATGTTTAATAATAATTTAATAAATAAAATATTAAAATTTTGGTTGGTCCTCTAATTCTAATAGGTATTGAAGTTAATTTCATCAACCAATTTAAATTACAATTTATATTAGGGTCTATATTATTATAATTGATATTGAAATTAATTTATTCTACCAATTTAATCAAAATTATTGATCTAGGCTACAATAAAATTTAAAACAAAATAATTTATATACACACTATTCATTCGGGTTAAAAAAATATATTATCGAACTGACTAAAACAAAATTTTATTTAAGAGAAAAAATTTTGGTCAATATAATGGCCTTGAGATAAAATTGAATAATATACATTTTTCGTTCAGACCAAAACATAATTATATAATTGATTAGGGCTAAAATAAATTGAAAATAAATTAAATATAATTAATTAAGTTTGATATATAAAATGAATTTCGGGCTAAAAAATTATACGGATACTAAAAAGATTAAACTATTAAAATAAAATAAAATAAATTAAAATTAAAAATTAATGGGTTTTTTTGAAAAATATCCAAGTCTGAAAATATGTTTGCAAAAATAGTGTCATTTTTAAAAAAAAATTACAAAAATACTTTTTAATTTACAAAAGTACTATTTATTTTGCAAAAATATGGTTTTTTGGCAAGTGAAATCAACTACATGCGATATTTGACGAGTTTCTGCAAATAGTTGCATATTTTTTTGATTTTGGTTGGTTCCGTATTTTTACAAAAAAAATCAGAAAATAATAAAATCGCTAAAAAATTAGGAAAGGGAATAATTTTGGTAATTTCTCAAAATTAATTCAGTATTCGTACAATAGTATGAGGTTAAAATAAAAGAAAAAAATATGGAGCCGATAAATAATTATCGATCCTCCAAATACAATACAGACTCCCCTTGGTGACTCCATAGATCAACGAAGATCCGAAAGGCATAGCAAGTCCACGCCCGATTACCCGGACCCTTACAACCCCCACCGGCTCTCTTCTCTTTGTAGATCAATTGAAGAAAGACGAAATGTTGCAGTGTATATTCCTTCTATCAGATTCTGGGTATGTTTATATATGTGTTATGTTTATGCTCAAGCTTAGCAGTATTTTAGTTGTCGATTGTATATGTTTAGACTACTCAATTACATTCATCATCTAGATTTACTTTTAAAAAAGTACATTATAATTCTGTAATCGCATCAAATTGTATTGTTTAGAGTGTTTGTATTTACTAGATTGTTGAATTTTAATGCCAGGGAGGTGATTCTAGAGAAACAGCTCACTGGTCATCGAGTTGATCGTTCAATTTGTGCTTGGTATTGGGAACACGCTATGTCTCAAGACGATACTTTTAAGGTACTACTCGAATTTGTTTTAGTAAAAAGGGTAGGTTTTAGTTGGTGATAATTAACAATGACATGATATCAGCATTTTCAATATTGATGTTATTGCTAGTGTTTGACTTTTTTTTCAACTTGTATTTATAATATATTGGTATGGGATTGTAGCTTGCACCAGTGATTGCTTCCCCTACGCATTACCTTTTCCAAATTGTTCGTGATAACATCACATTCTTAGCCTGCACGCAAGTTGAAATGCCGCCTTTGATGGCCATCGAGGTGAGCTTTAATCCAAACTTATTTGGACACGTGACAAATTTGTTGTTCATATCCTACGATATTGAAACCAACTTGAGATTCTTTGCTTTTGACATATTAGCGAAAGATTTATGCTATGCAACTATGATAGTTCAATTGCAGTGTTGTGTAGTGTGGTAAGGGATGACATGAGATGATGGAGTGTGAAAATATAGTACTACATTTGTATGCATGGGTGCATACAAATATGCACAAGTGGAGTTCCGCTGTGAAATTTTCTCGTGGTTTAGTTTATTAGTCTCTATAAAACTAAAATATGTTGCTTAATTTGATTAATAATTGTCGCATAATATTGCATACGATGTGCATTTCCTTGCTCCTGTATGCACTCCATTTATTTCATGGTGTAGAAGCCTGACCTGGCTATACAGAAATATGTTGTGGTGTATTTCAGTGCATTTAGTGGATACTTTAGGGAAAAGAGTCGATGATTTTTAATTGTTCGCCTTTAGTTCCTTTGCAGGGTGGCTGATATTCTATCGGATTATCTCGCAGGACTGAATGAAGATCTAATAAAGGATAACTTCGTTATCGTATATGAAGTATGTGAGGCATTTACTTATACCAGCTTCTTAAATCTGGTGACTTTTTTATACAATATAAATGCTTAATGTAATTTCCGTGCTACAAACGGAAGGACTAACTACCCACATGCTGGTCTAGTGGTCTGTGAATGTTTTAATTTTTTGATCTCTTTCATATAAAAAATAAACCCTCTGTTTGGTTTCGTATTTTAGCTTTTAGATGAGATGATCGACAATGGCTTCCCGCTTACAACAGAACCTAACATCCTGAGGGAAATGATAGCTCCTCCAAGTATTGTTGGCAAAATGTTAAGTGTTGTTACTGGTAACTCTTCTAATGTGAGCAATACCCTCCCAGGCGCCACTGCATCCTGTGTTCCATGGAGAACGACAGATCTAAAACATGCAAGCAATGAAGTATATGTTGATCTCGTTGAAGAAATGGATGCAATCATAAACAGGCATGCGTTGATTCTATCTTTCTAAATATAATTTCTGTAATTAAATTGATTATCTCATTGAGCTCTCTTGAGGAAAGGGAAAATCGATAAAAGAACAGAAAAGAGGAAAAAAGTAAGTTTCATTTTGAACTAGGTTAGTAGACCTGCAGAGGGTTAAAAACCCTAAAGCTTCCGGAGGCTTAGCACCTGCCCTTAAACTGTAATTGTCATGATATACCTGCTTTAAAAATTAATGTTCTAATTCGTTTTCATAGGTTGATTAAGAAGCTGCATTGCTTCCAAATATACTCATTTAGATTAATAAAGTATTGTATCTCTGATTAGAGGTAGGACATTTATCCCAGGACCTCCGGAAAGAAAATTCATTATGTTTGAATTCGGAGGGAAATATTTATAATTCGTGATTAACCGAGTGGTAAATAGATATCTATTCTAAATATAAATAGAAGAGAAAGAGGGGTCAATAATTTGTTCATCAATATTTTCTGCCTCTTTCTTGTAATATCCATCTTATTATATTTGTAATAAAAAGGGGTGCCTGTAAGATTATTTATGAGTGGCCAACAGCCAACTCCCATCCTTCCTCCCTAATCTACTGATATACATGACTTAAGCTTTATGTGGTATGGGAATTAATTGTCATTTTTTAATCCCTAAATCATTTTATTAGTTAGTCTTCATTCTGTTTAGGGAAGGAGTTCTCGTTAAATGTGAGATCTATGGTCAAGTCCAAGTGAACTCACAACTCTCAGGTTTTCCTGATTTGACTCTTTCATTTGGCAACCCTTCCATCCTAAATGATGTGCAATTTCATCCTTGCGTTCGGTTCCGGCCATGGGAATCGAATCAACATTTATCGTTTGTGCCTCCTGATGGACAGTTTAAGCTGATGAGTTACAGGTTGGTGCTTTTAGGATAGCATCTATGCCATTTAAATTTCCTTGAAACCTGGCTACCATAGCTTCTGTCAGTTTTGTACATGCATCTTTTGAATGATGGTTCTTACAAATCTGATGTATACCAGGTTTTAACTTGTGTGATGAATGGATGCTTCTTCAGTATTAAATTTGGAGTTATATTTGTGTGTTATATTGTTATCATATTTAACTTTTAACAAAATTATAGGTTTTTTAATATGTATATCAGCATGATAAAAAAGAATATAAAGTAGAACTTAGATGTGTTATTATAATCATGTGCTTTATATAAAACCAAATTTATCCCGTCTCCCTAAAAATCTCCTTCATTTCAAAATTAATTTTAAAATCATTACCCCTATAAACTTACCCTAATTTGACTAATTATTCTAGAAATTTAAAATGTGAAATACCAAGCATTTTTTCAACATCGTGTATTTTGGTAAATATTAAGCCAGATGTGGCCCTAGTTTGTGCAAGTGCTCCTGATTTGTACTAAATATTTAACCTGGTGGATGTAGATAGCCATACTTCTGCTTTATACAAGAGATTCATATCAAGTACTAGTATTTTCTTTCATTTACTTGTTTTGTATTCTCCCTCGTATCGAAAGAAAATTTTGAAGTGGTTTTGGCAATCATTTTTTTAATAATAATTATTATAATTAGAATTGCTAAGTTCTATAATTTGATTTCCAGAGAGGATGCTAACTTCAATTATAAAATTTTAAAATAAATATTATATTATGATTTGTTTTGCTAAGATATAAACCATAAAATTTTCGAGTTCATAAAATATATTATTTTATAATATGTTGGTGAGGTTTGAACCCTAGATCTATGGTAGTATGGACTAACATTTTGGAAAAGATCCCCAGAGACATTCTAAATCGGGTAGATATATCCTGAATTTGTAAATTGTAAATGAGAATTACAGTCAAAAGGTAACTAGTAATATTGTTGTTCTTCAAGCCTTTATTCATGTAATTAGTTAAAAGAAGTTTTATAGACAAAGGAGAAATCACCTGTTTTAAAATCATAACTACAGTCTGTTTCTTTGAACTTGCTACATACAGAGTTAAAAAGTTGAAGAATACTCCTTTATATGTGAAACCACAACTAAGTTCTGACTCTGGGACATGTCGCATTAATGTGCTAGTTGGAATACGTAATGATCCCGGAAAGACAATCGACTCTATAGAAGTGCAATTCCAGCTTCCTCCTTGCATTTTATCTGCTGATCTCACTTCAAATTATGGGACTGTAAACATCCTTGCCAATAAGGTACTATCTCTAGGCTTTTCTGAAATTTTACGAAATTTAAATAATTATATTCTATTGGCTTATCCATGGGTTGTGAACCTTTATCCTTTCGGTCTCCTTTCCCAGTCCTTGTAGTAGCATGATTTCCAATGTTACATAATGAACTGCATTGCCTTCATCACACAGGCACTCGATTACTCAGAGGTCACTTATTTCATTACTTGTTAATTGCAGACTTGTTGTTGGTCAATTGGGAAAATTCCTAAAGATAAAGCCCCTTCGATGTCTGGAACAATGAAGCTCGAGACCGGTCTAGAACACCTCCAAGTATCTCCTAGTTTTCAAGTGTCATTCAAGATAATGGGTGTTGCTCTCTCTGGTCTTCAAATTGATAACTTGGATATAAAGAATCTTCCTGCGCGCCCTTACAAAGGTTTCCGAGCCGTAACCCGATCAGGAAAATATGAGGTAAGGTCATAAGTTCCAAGTGATAGGTCGTTACCAACCACAAAAAAGAGTTGCTTTTGTTGCTGCTAGCTAGGAGTGGCTCTTGCACTTTGCATCTGTTGCTGCTTGGAGTGGAGTGGCTCTTGCACTTCTCTGATGCTAAGTGGGTTTGAAATTATACTTAGTGTACTTTTTTGTATCAAGGATACTGAAATTTCTTTGACAGTAGATTCCCAACTATAGTTGTCATCTTACAAAAGGAAAAGACAGTTAAGTAAATATAAGTTCTGAAGTATTGAATATCTTCATAATTTTCTCTTTGTAGTTATATGCAATTTTCGCTGCCTTGTAAACAGGAACTTGGTTTGGGTGGGCATAATAATGAGCTTGATCATTGTTTGCATATCTCCACAGTTTTTTCGTCTTTTAACTGGAAGCTCTCCATGATCTATATTTTCAGGAATGGTCATGTCTATAGGTGGACAAAACACAACCAAATTTGATCTGGATAGCTAAAAGAAATTCGGACTAATTTTTTTTTCTTAATCATTGATAGAAAAAAGTGGGCCGGTTGACCTTGGGTTGGTAGTCAGAAACGAGCATGGTCCCGTTTGTTTCGTCAATTTTATAGTTACATTGAAATTTGAACTTTCTTGGAATTAAATTACTGTTATAAGTTATACCGTAATTAAAAATGTATGTGTTTAGTTTTATCATATAATTAGTGATTATGTAGGTAATTTTGATAAGTATTAAATGATTTTGTACTTGTTAGTTATGTAACTTCCTGTAACCTTGGTTTGTTTTCACAGGTTTTATAATTACGTGGTAACTTAAAATTCAAGGAAACCTAGTTACAATATACTAGTTACGGGGAAGAGTAGAAACCTGTGTTTAGCTTATAAATATATGATTCATTATTACTATATTTTTTTAAATATGACTTATTGTCTAAAGTTATATTATTGATTATTATTCATATTAAATAATAAAAATAATTTACTTGTTGAATGATAAATCAATTTACTTATAAATAATAATAGTAAAATAAAATTATATGAATTTTTATGTAACAATTAACTTAAAATAAGATAGTAAATAAGATACTATATATATATATATATAATATTTTAAAGATAAACAAAGATATATAATGAAATTATTAATATGAAATAATATATAATGTTAAATTAAAACTAAAAATAATTTTAATTAATTATAATTTTAATTTATACTTAGATTTATAAAATATGATAAGATGAATAAATTTTGATTTGAAAGTAATTTATTTTAACACTTAATCTAAATTTACACATTTTTATTTATTTTATAAAATAAGAGTTTTAGTAATTGATATATGATACTCGTTATAAAAATTATGAATATGTGACACTTACGTGACTCAGAAAAGCCACTTATCATTAAACTTTGAGTTACTTGGCTAAATCTAAAATTACACAACTAAACATGTGATTTTAGAAAATTACAAGAAAGTGTGAGTTAGTGTGCCGGGTTACACTGAACCAAGTTTGTAGGAATTACAAATACCACATAACTTCAACTTCCTTTGTCCAATTTAATATACATTAAATCGTAACTATTTTATAGTTCAAGGAACTCCAAATTACTAAGTTGAGTTATATCGAAACAAATAAGGCTTGCATTTCTCCTTCCGTCCAATTTTATTTTATTTGATATTTGATCTTTTATCATGTACTAGCTTAGAAAGATTTTTTTTAAAAAATATTATCTATTTTTTTATCTATAAATTAAATTATAATTCTTAAGATACAGAATTTGTTTATTCAAAATTTTTTATATGATGTGATTTGATAATAATTCTACATATACACATATTTGTAAAATGATCTAACGGTCCATATTAAATTGACAGAACCATAACTATCAAAAATTTGAATAAAATCCCTATTATACATATTAGATATTATAAGAATATTATTTGATTTTTTATTTAGAGGTATTTAAATTTAAAATAAATATTATTAAATTAAAATATATAGTATTATTGTTACTTCTATGTGTGTTTAACCAATATAATTATTTTTTAATTTTAAAGATATTTTTTATCCCGGTTCAATAATATATAAATCGCATTTAGTTTTTTTTTTAATCCCGAGACCCATTTTACTAATAAAATCCAAGTAATTATATATAGTTTGATTTTAATTTTGTTTAAAGTCGGATAAATATATTTATTTTTGTTTAACTTAGATGAATAGTATATATTATTTGTTTTAGGTCAAATTTTATTTTGATTTTATTAGGTTTTACCGTGAATAAGTTTTATAAAATTTTAAATCTGGACGAGTAGTGTTGGGTAATGAATATAACACAGAGGGGGGGGGGTGAATATGATTTAAATAATTTTAATGACTTTTTGAACTTTTAAGAATGGTGAACAAAGTCATATGTATTGTAGATATAATATGCTTTAACAGAATAATTAAAACATGCACATGAACACACTTATCTTTCAAGACTCACTTAATTTTATATTAAAATTTTATATTAAAATCAAGGTAGTGTTTTGCTACAAATTTCTGGGTTCTTAGTATGTTAAGAACTCAGCTTCTCTCTTGAGAGTTACAAGATATTTCAGATCTATTTGTTACAACTTAAAACAAAGCATTCAGTGTTTACTTTATAGATCAGTAAACACTGGTTTTTACACAGCATGCAATAGCATGTACTAAACCCTACTTTTGGATAACTAAATCTTTCTATTTTTGGCTTAGGTTATCTTTGCAAATCTTGCAAGTCTGTGACTTTACTTTGTCAGTTAATGTTGGCATTTGATCTTGTACTCTTCAAACTGCTTTTGTAGACTTTTCAAATCAGTGATTGATTTGTTTGTTGATTGATAATCTTGGATATTAAACTAATCTGCATTCTGTACTTGAGCTTTACATCGAGATCTCCGGTTAGTTATATAGAAAACTCGACATCTCGATAAGTATAATGACTTATCGAGATCTTTAATCACTCTATAGTTGTTTAACTTGTCGAAGACTCTGAGTTCTCTATAAGAGAATTTGGCTTGTCGAGATCTCTCATCTTCATATCTTCATTTTGGCTTATCGAAATCTCTGAGTTCTCTAGTGACAATTTGACTTATCGATATCTCAGAGATCTCTAGTGATATTTTGACTTATCGATATCTCAGAGATCTCTAGTGATATTTTGACTTATCGATATATGAGAGATCTCTAGTGATATTTTGACTTGTCCATATCTCAGAGTTCTCTAGTGAAGAAATGACTTGTCGATATCTCAAATCTTCATGTCTTCAATTTGACTTGTCGATATCTCTGAGTTCTCTAGTAGCTTTTCTTTACTTCCCGATAAGTCATTCTGGAGTTCTCGAATGACTTCTCTATGACACTTAATCTGTGACTTATTGATTTCTTGACTTAGAATATTTTTCCCAAAATAGATTTATTCAACTCCAAGCTTCTTCACACTTTCTCTGAGGCATGATCTTCATGATATTCTTCTAGAGTTTATTCTTAGGCTTGAGACTGTTTATAGAAAAATACTCTAGTCTAATCTATTTACATTTTTACAGACTTAAATATTACAATATAAAATGCAAACTTAGATTATCATACAACTTACTTAGGGATGTCAATTTGACTTAGTCTTGTTTAGTACATGCATGTCTTGCACAACAATCTCCCCCAATTTGTGAGAAGATTGTTTATCACAAATTCATGCCTGTTAATAAGACTAACCCTAAGCTATAATGAACAAAAAATCTTTACAACACAAAAATTTACAGAATTACAATCTTTATCATTGAGTGGTGATAGATGTTTTAACAAGGCATCCATTACATAAAATATTCATAGTTTGACTCTTTTCTAATGAGATCTTTAAGAGTTATTAACACTTCCATTTCTTCTAAAATTTTAGTTCCTCTTAAAGCTTCCACAAGTTTGAGCCACTCATCTAATAAATAACCATACAAGTAACCAGCTCTAAATCTGGAGAATCTGACAACTTTTATATTCAGAAAATGTCCATATTTGGAGAGTCTGCTCATTCCTTTTGCTTTAAACTCATTTGATCTTTTCTCAATTCTTACAAGTTCTTTTGCATACTTCCTATTTCTTTCTTCCTTTTCAACCTTTGCCCTTGCAATTTTCTCATCTCTTTCTTTCACCCATACACAATAAACAGCTTTCCAGAACCTTGTAATTGTATCCTTATCCTTCATCAAACTGATCACTCTTTTGAATTCTGTGGTTGAAAGTGTGTCCATTAGGTTACTGCCACATAAAGTAAAAGAACCATCATCATAGTAAATTATGACTTTTGTATATGATACAACCTAGACTCTGATTATTTCTCCAGCTAGCTGTTGAAAATATTCTTCATCTGTGAGGCACCTATTTAGTGGCAGAAAGTCAGATTGATCATAGCAATTCCAGAGTGATCTCTCTCAGTAACTTGCAGTTGTTTTGTTTTTCTCCCAACAGATTTAAAGTGTGTCTTGGTTGGAGATTTATATGAAGGTAGGGTTATGATTTTTTAAGCTAGTTTGGTTGGTAGTGATTGGGATTTTGAGAAGTGAATTTGCAGTTGGCTTGTATATAAATTTTGGATTTGAAGTGAGAGATGGTTGAGTGTTTGAGCTAAGAGGTTTGGAGGGTTGAGCTTGGTTATTTTGAATTTTTAGGGGTTTTTGTTGTGGTTATGAGCCATCTTGTCTTTTCTTACTTCTCCTTTCTTCTCCTCTTTCCTTGTCATCGCATTTCTTTTCTTCTTATTTCTTGTCATTGCTGTCAGTTGCCTTTGAAGATTGACTTGGATTTGAGCCAGAAGAGTTTTGCTCACCATGCTTTTGCTCATCATCATCCTTTTCATCTTTTGAGTTATTGAACTTTTGATTTGGCAACGTGGTGTCAGGATTTATAAGATATCTTTCAAGAATTTTTATCATCTCAACATCCTCAGTCTTCTTGCTCTTTTTGTGCTTGAGATCAGACTGAAGAGTCATGATCAGTCTCATATTTTATCATACACAATTTTTTGGAACAAAGAACTGTTTGCACTCCTTGGTTCTTGAACAGATGTAAGCCACCCCTTTATTTGGATACAGATATGCTTCAGGAAAAGCTGTTAACTGTGTATTTTTGAGCTCTTTTAGTAATTGGGTGTCCTATGGAATAACTGGATTTACTCTCTCAATCATTACATCCAGCTCGGATGCTCTTAAAATTTTAAGATTTAAAAGAGACACTTGTAGACATCTGTCAATCCCTCCATCATTGATGTTCACAACAAATTTTTTTCTCCAAGTAATTGTCAATATGCACAACCACTGCCCTCATGAAGTTGATGTTCTTGGATAATACTCTTTTATAGGTAATGTAGTTATTTTGAAGAGACATCCTCAAGATTGCAAGAAGTTCACTGAATTCTTGATCTTGATTTGGTCCTTCTGCAGCCTTGGCGAGTCTGTCTTTTCCCACATCTTTTGATAACTGAGCTTGTGCAGAACTTTGGCCAATTGATGAGATAGGCTCCTTAGACTTAGATTTACCAGCATCCTTGGATTGTTGAATCATAACTTTAATCTCCCCCTTAGTCTTGGGAACAGACATGATGAGGGGAGTTGGTAATTCTGGCCTCACAACCTCAGGGAGTACATGCAATGGAATATTGAGCTTGCCCATGATGGCTCCCAATGCAACAAAATTCTGTATTTGTAGGTGCTTATGGGAGTCCACCAATATTTGTATGTCTGCCTGTTGACTCTGCACTAGTGTAGTTAGAGCATACACTTGAGCTATGAGGTTGTCATTGGAGGTTCTCAGAGTTGAGACTTAATTTTGAAGAGCCTGAATTTGAAGATTGGTAGATGTGGAAGGAGGTGGTTGAGAGCTTGTAGATACTGAAGATCCAAAATTTTCTTCTACAGCTTGTTTGATACCTTCCATGAGCAGTACAGAGGGCTCATATCTGCTTTGGTGAAGCTGGTCCAACTTGATCTTTGTGTCATTTAAATTGGTGATTTGTTGTTGAACTACTTCATGGAGAGCAATGAAAGATTATCTGAGATTTTTGACATCTTTTTCCACAGAAGTCAGATCAAACCTTTCCATTTGGTCATCCATCTTCTCTTTCACAAGCTTCCTTACTTTGTCTTCATGACCAGTCAGCACTACTAGAAAAAGTAGAATAGATATCACCTCTTAGATATCAGTTGCTTTTTTGACCGATGTAAAAGGTGTTTTCTACATCGGTTTTTGGCAACCGATGTCTTTTGTTGTTATAAACATCAGTTTTTTAGCCCAACCGATGTTATATGTCTATTTTAAAAAAATTAATCAGCGCGCCTTCCCCGTTTCCCCCCTTAACCAAATTATTCATTCCCTCCAAGTGTTTCCACCCTTGTTTTTTGACACAGTAAAATTTCCCCCCTTTTTTACCCACAACTTCCCCCTCTTTTTATTAAAAAAATAAAAATCAAAATCAAAAACTAAAAAAAAACAAACAAAAACAAAAAACGTATTCATCATTTCATCATTTCATCACTCTCTCATATCTCATTTCATCACTCTCTCATCTCTCATTTTATCCCTCTCTCAGCTCTCATTTCACCTTCCTGTGTAGATTTCACCTTGCTGCTCTCATCAAGGTTGCTCTCATTTCCCTCATTGCTCTCGTATATTTGGGGGTTTCATTGCATTAAGTCGAAGTCGGAGTTGAAGTTCAACTCAGAGTTTAAGATTAGAGTTCAAGTCGGAGATTGAAGCTAAGTTAGAGGTTAAAGCTTGAATTAGATAAGTTTTAAACCCTAATTTCAAAATTGGGGGTTTCAATTTGAAACCCTAATTTTTTAATTTTTAATTAGTTTAAGCTTGAATTATCTGCATCTGCTTGTTTAAGTTGCTTGTTACATATTTTATAGTATGGAAATTAGTTGTATGTCATATAGCAAACCCTAATTTGCTTATGTTTGTGTCCTTATTTATTTTATTTTGTTTAAATGATAGGATTTTTGTTGCTCTTTTCTCTGTTTTCTGTAGGAAATGCATGTTATTTTCAGTTAAATAATGTAAACATTATTTTATAGTAAGGGGATGATAGACGAAATTCGCTTTTTGTTCTGTATATGTTGTTACAACATATATTTTACATATAATATGACAGGAAGATGGTTCTGTGTAGAATTTATATTATAATGGAAACGTCTTTCATCTATTGATAGTATAATGTAAACATTAAAATGCATGCTCTGTCTTGTACTACCAAATCGATACAAGCAGATTGCTGAAAAGGATAATGGCATTACCTTTTCAGTAATAAAAATCAACTTTGATTTTTGATTTCATACTTGGAATAAAAAAATTATAAAAGAACACTTCACTAACACATACATATGGTGCTTATAAAGAAAATAATTAACTGGTAGAGAAGAAGGGTCACCTGGGAGGAGTTAGAAAAGCAGAAGTGGTTGGTTTGGGAATGTAATCTTTGAGCAAGTACTTAATAAACCCACTAAAAGTTCTGATTCTTGTTTCAGAAATGATAGTTAACATATGAATAGAATTTTCTTGGCCTATGGAAGCTAATTCTTTATGAGCATCGGCGTCAGGTGGTGGTTGATTCTGCTCATTACAAATTATATTAATTTGCTATGTTTATTGTCTAGTATCGTGCTCAGCTTTGTTCTGTATTTCGTTTCATCATTTTAATCAATCAGTGTCGTGTTATGCTTTTCCGGTAATTATACATAGTAATACATATATATTACTTATTGTACGTTGCTTTTTTTGAAATATTTGATATGAAAATTAGGTAGGAAATAGGTTATCCTACGAATATGGAGAAAGATTGGATTTCAAAAGAGAGGGATTCGTTGGAATATGAAGTCGGGGTTGAAAAGTAATAAGGGGTCATCTCTACGAGAATGGTTTTAGTCTTGGGTATATTGATTGGATTTGGCACAGATCCAAGACTGGTAGGTCGTCTGTTGGTAGCACAGTGCCTCCTCATGAAGAGGAGCAGAATGCAGATGCATTTAAATCAGCCGTTGAAGCTGCATCAGAAGCGGCTGCTGCCGGTGCTTCACAAGCTGTTGTGGTTTGTGAAGCAGCATATCGTATTTTGGGGGATAAATCAGGGGGCGATGACTACGATAAAGACTCGCATGATTTTAAGAGGTTTGTGGTCGATGCTCAACAACCTTTATTTGAGGGCAGCGACTGCACAAAATTAGATTCAGTGTTAAAATTGCATAACTGGAAAGCGAGATTCGGTGTGAGTGATAGCGCATTTAGCGATCTTCTCTCTACAGTTGGCTCATTCCTACCTCAGGATAATGCATTACCTGTTAACGTATATGAAGCAAAGAAGACTCTTTCGAATTTAGGTCTCGAGTATACAAAATTCCACGCGTGTCCCAATGAATGTGTTCAATACAGGGGTGTAAATGAGACTGCTTCGGAGTGTCCAAAGTGCAAGCTATCTCGCTGGAAGGTGGGTAAGGATGGTAGAGAAAGGTATAAAATCTCGGAAAAAGTTATGTGGTACTTTCCGATCATCCCGAGATTTAAACGGATATTTAAATCTTCTTCGACAGCTGAGTTGTTGACATGGCATTCCAACCAAAGAATTCATGATGGCCAGATGCGCCACCCTGCCGACTCTCCTTCTTGGCGGAATATCGATTACAAGTGGCCTGTCTTCGGAAGTGAGCCAAGAAATCTTTGACTAGCTTTATCGGCTGATGGTATTAACCCACATAACAATGGGCTGACCAATCGGTATTCTTGTTGGCCTGTAGTATTGGTAACATATAATCTTCCTCCGTGGTTATGTATGAAGAGGAAATTTATGATGTTAACTATATTGGTCTCCGGTCCACATGAACCAGGTAACAACCTTGATGTGTTCTTACAACCGTTAGTTGATGATTTGAAAAATCTTTGGGAAGAAGGTGAACCGAATGTATACGATGCCTTCACAAAAACTTTTTTCACTTTAAGGGAGACTTTGTTATGGAAGATTAACGATTTCCCGGCATATGGTAATTTGTCTGGCTGTGTCAACAAGGGTTATTTGGGTTGTCCAGTGTGTGGTGATGATACCGTTGCTAACTATTTACCTTATAGTAGGAAAATATGTTACCAAGGTCATCGTCGGTATTTGCCTAGGCATCATCCATACATGAAGAAGAAGGCAGCCTTTAATGGTCAACAAGAGTTTGGACAGTCAAGGCAACCCCTTTCCGGACAAGAGGTGTTGGCACAACAAAAAAACATTAAATTTTCTTATGGAAAGGAAGTAAAGAAGTCGAAGAAGGTGGACTGTGCTTGGAAGAAGAAGTCGGTATTTTTTGAGTTGGAATACTGGAAATTCCATCACGTTCGTCACTGCCTCGATATTATGCATATTGAGAAAAATGTGTGCGATAGTCTAGTTGGGACGTTACTAAATTTAAAACACAAGTCCAAAGATAGTGAGGCATCTCGGCTAGATATGATGGAAATGGGGGTTAGAACTTATTTAGCTCCAGAACTAGGAGAAAAAAGAACTTATCTGCCTCCTTCTAGTTTTACTCTAACAATAGCTGAAAAAAGAAAAGTGCTGAAATTACTCTCATCAATGAAGTTGCCATATGGGCATTCCTCAAACATCATAAATTGTGTATCCATGGCGGATTTAAAGATATTTGGGATGAAGTCTCACGACTGCCATGTACTCCTTCAACAATTACTCCCGGTCGTAATTCGTTCTGTACTTCCGAAGAATGTTAGAGTTAGCATAATAAGACTCTGCTTCTTTTTCAACACTTTGTGCAACAAAATTGTTGACGTATCAAAACTTGATAAATTGCAAGCCGATGTGGTATTAACCATATGTGAGCTCGAAAAAATATTTCCGCCTTCTTTTTTGATATAATGATACATCTAATAGTACACCTGGTCAGGGAATTGCATTTATGTGGACCAGTTTTCTATTGATGGATGTATCCATTTGAGCGTTTTAATAAAGTGTTGAAAAGTTATGTGCGAAACCGTTATTTTCCAGAAGGTTGTATAACCGAAGCATACTTGAAAGAAGAATCTGTAGAATTTTGCGCTGAGTTTTCTAGAATTAGTTTCACAACTGCCGGTCTTCCGAAGGACCAAGGCAAACTTTCTGGTCTATTATCGGCTGCAACAGTTAAATCTGTTGAAGAGAAAGAATGAGATGAGGCGCATTTACACGTCCTCTTAAACAACAGTGAAGTGTTTCCATATATTAAGTAAGTCACTTTTCTTTTTCTTTTCTTGATTAATTTTGTATAAGCATTATTTTAGTTTGTAACCAAAAAATTTATGTATTTTTAAAGGATGCATAAGGAGTTGCTTGAAAAAATTTATGAAGAAAAAAAAGACTATTCAGTGGATGATTGAGGAGAATAATAGGTTATTTGCTGATTGGTTTGAGAACAAAGTTATGACTGAATTGAACGAGAAAGTCGAAGGTGTTTCTGAAACGATAAGGTGGCTAGCAGGAAAACCATGGTTTCTGTTTTGACTTTTGATGGCTATCTAGTTGACGGGATCCGATACTTCACAAAGGAGCGAGACGATGCTAGGGTTGTTCAAAATAGTGGAGTCTCGTTAGTTGCTAAGACTGTCCAAGTTTCTAGTGCTAAGGATTTAAATCCCGTAGAGAGTGATATGACATTTTACGGGAGGATTGAAGAAATATGGGAATTAGATTACCACTCATTTAAAGCCTCGTTGTTTTTGTGCAAATGGGCAGACTATGACAGAGGCGTCAAGGCTGATGAACTTGGCTTCACACTTGTGGACCTTAGTCGACAAGGCCACAAGAATGATAAATATGTGTCCGTTGATCAAGTGAAACAAGTTTTCTATTCGAAGATCCCGTTGATTCCAACTGGTCAGTCATATTGACCTCAACGACCAGAGACTATCATGAGATATACAATGATGATGATCTTGGATACACAATTCTAGAAAACCCTCTATTCTGCTCTAACATCCCCATAGTTGATTCTGGTGTTGATGACGATGAAGAGTCTAATGTTGGCAATAAAAGAAAGGATGGCGAAGGAATCTGGCTGAAGAAGCGATCCAATGATTAAAAATCATATTCACTTGATTTACAGTTTTGTTTAAAAATAGGTTTCTCATATTTATGTAAAATTAAGTGTTGTATTGTAGAATTATGGATTGTATCGAAAAAACTTGGAGTACATTTATCAACTTTTTATTGTAAAAATGTATGATATAATCACTTGGAGTTTTATTATGAGTGTAAGTATTAGAATTTGTAGAAGCAACTGATAAAAATATGTAAATACTTTATATGTTCTGCTGTATGTTGTTATACGTTGAAAAGGCGATTGTGTAGTTAATAATATATGTTGCATTAGATATGTGTTGTGCTAGAATGATTATGATAATCCTAGTTTGATGATAATCTTATCTCTTATTCCTACTCCTTTTGGTTAATGCGGGAAAGATGGTAAATAAAGGAAAAAAAATCTAAAAAACAGTCTAAAGAATCATTGGATGAGAATCACATTGTTCCGGCGGACACCATTATTCCCGCGGTACCAGATCTTGACCCGGTTGCTCCAGCGGACACCACTGTTCTCCAGCAGACATCTCCACAACCCACTGAAAGTACTACACAATCTACCAAAAGCAGGACATCTGGAGCAGCACGAGGCGTTTGTGCTATGCACAAAGTGGTGATGAAGAAAGCGCGGGGAGAGAAATTGAATTTACGGTTCAATCGAGTTACAGTTCCAGTTGGAGACGAACGACACAAACTGCAGTCCTACATAGGTATGCTGGCAAGGACAATGGTGCCAATTGACATTCCGACTTGGCCAAAGGTTGACTCTGAACTGAAACAAAAAATATGGAATGATCTTGAGGTATGTCATTTACAATCGCAATTGACATTAATCTCATGGTTTTTATTTAAAAAAATTTGCACTGTCTGAACTTGTTAAATTTGTGCTTCAGGATACATTCGAACTGATTCCTGAAAGTCGGAAGAGGATTCTACAGTAGGCAGGCGCAAAATGGAGAAATTTTAAGGCTAAATTGACAGCGGAACATGTGATGCCTTTTGTTGGGCAGAAGAAAAAGCTATAGAAGCCACCAAAGCAATATGCTTTTGTCGGGAAGAAAGCAATATGATTGGACAGTCTGCTATATCAACATACATGGCGTAAGCTTCTTTTTATACTTTTTTAGAATCTGGTCTCATTTTATATAGTAATGATCTATTTACAGAAAATGTAATTTTTAAATTTTTTTTATTTTTTAGGTATTTGTATTCAGTGTTTCGGGATACGCCGAGTAGAGATTTGTCAGCGATGTTTGCTTTTCTTCATCCGTCCACATACAAGCTGAATGATGAATTTAATGAATATGTTGTGCAAAGGCTGAAAGATGGAGTTCTTCGGATGAACTTTATGCCTTATAACTACAAGTATGTCTCTTTTTGTGCGTCCTATTTTAAAATATTGTATGGCCTTGATTAGTCATATAGTTGTTGGTAAATTAATTATAATGTATGTAAAATTGTCGGATATGAAATTTTTTAAATTATCGGATATGTATTTTTTTAAATTGCATTTTGCTCACTTTAATTTGTTTATAATGAAAACAGTTTACATTGGATTTTGATTGTGTTTTGGGAATCATAAATTTTCATCCTTAATCCATTGTCTCATCATCCTCATCCCCATGACCTTGAAAAGACTTTAATACGGTAATTTTTTACTTCAATTTACAATTATATATTGAATGTAATCGGTAATTGACGGATTTGACACTGTATTTTATAATTATAACACTTACAGGGCAGTGGGATCTTATAATGCTCAGGAAGGATGGGTAAACAACAATCCCAAAGTTAAAAACCTTGTTGTGAGTATTTAGTCGATTTTTTAATTTTTCATTTTTGTAAAATATGGAATTATGATTAATCTTCGATGTTACTAATTGTCAACAATTTATTGGAATATATAGGGATGCCCTAAACAACCAGGTGGCACAGAATGTGGATATGTGGTCATGCGATATATGAAAGATTTAATTGAGGACCAGGAGATGAAGCTGATAGATAAGGTACATTTTTACTTTTCTTAATTCTATGAATATTAATTTTCAGTTGGTTGAGGAATGACATAGGTTTATTTGTGTTTCAGTGGGCCTCCAAGAGTCGCAAGTCTTATACAGAGGAGGACCTTGACGGCGTTCTCTATGAGACGCTTGATTATATCCAATCCATCATGTAGTTGTTGGCGACTCTAGCTTGGCGACTGGTACCTATATTACAATCTGAAAAACACCTTTATTTTGGTTGCATGTATTCGAATTGTAACTAATAATTAGAAAAGATTATGGATGAATGTCTAGTAGTTCATGTTTGGTGGTTTAGATTCGAAACTATGTAGCTAGTATGTTGGGATGATAATTTGGATGTTTGGAGATTGTGATGTTAATTTGGATGGTTGGAGATTGGAATGATAGTTTGATAAATATTGGAGCTGAATTTGGTTGTTAAATGGCAATTGCTTGGTTTTCTGGCAATTTTTTGGCATCTGTGTTTCTGATTTTTGCATGGATAAAACAGGTGATCAGACATCATTTTATACAAAACAACTGATTTTAAAACAAAGCCATTTATCATCGTTTTTTTGACATAAAACTGATGTTAATGTAATACTATAAACATCTGCTACAAAATAAAAATATGATGTCTATCAAAGCTTGATACATCAGTTCTAGTTGACCATTGACATCAGTAAAAACCGATGTTAAAGACTACAGCAAAAAAATCTTGAAACAAAAAACTGATGTTATTAAGCATTATAGACATCAGTTTGTCACAAATAGACATCAGTTACCAATGAAGAACCGATGTCAAAGGTACTATTAACATCGGTTGTTTGATGAAAACTGTTGTTACTGGTACTACTAACATCAGTTTATTGGTTAAATTGAAAGATTTTGCTTAGCTCACATATATTTAAATTGATAAAAATATCATATTATGATGATATATGAAGATTATATATGCATGAGAATTTTTATATCAAGATACAGAAATCAGTTTTAAACAAAGAACTGATGTTATATGTTGTTTCTAACATCAGTTTAAAACCGATTTTAAATGGGGGGGGGGTCTTTAACATCATCCACGAAGACATCGGATTTTTGCATTCATAGACATCAGTTTTTAGCCGATGTCTATTGACATTTTTCTAGTAGTGCAGATTTATTTCTAGAGCTTTACCAAATAGGTGAAAAGCTTTGAGTTGAGCTTTGTAAACTTCAGTGACTGCATCATAGACATCTTGTGGAGTCAAGGCCTTGGCATTACTTCCCAGAATAGTAACGTATTCATCTCTAAACATAGCCAAAACCTGATTCTTCTCCAAAGCAAAATCCTCAGATAGTCATGCATCTACATTCCTATCTTGCTCTGCATTATTTACAATTTTCTCCTTCTGTTTTTCAACTTCTTCATTGTATGTTAGCAGAATGGCTTGATAGTCTTGGTTGCTCATATCTGAAGTAAGTAGATGTTGTGAAATGTTGGCTAGTCCAGAAATCTGCCCAATAAGAAGGTCATCTACAGTTGTAGGTTGAGAGTCAGTTGTCTGCAACCATTGTGAAATGAGGTGTGGTTATTGAGGTTTAGAAGTTGAGGGTTGATCTGTTGGGTGAGAAGGTGATAATGTAACAGAACCACTTGTGACATGAGTCATTTTTTGACTCACAGATTGCTCTGTGTTTATGATAGTGTGTTGTCCTCCACTTGTAGTGGAAACCTCCAATTGAATTGGAGGGGATTTGACTGGGTTACTATCATGTACATCAGACTCAAACCCTTGTGCTTCTTGCAAAGCACTATCACATGAATGTGATATATTTGCCTCTCCCATAGCAGGGTCATTGGCAATTGTACTCCCAGCTTTAACTTTTAGTGCAATTTCAGCCAGGGTTTTGAGGGGAGTTGTTCCTGGAACAGGAACCTCCAATTGAATTGGAGAGCATTTAGATAGCTCCCCCTCAGGAGTACTACCCTCAAACCTAACAGCCTGTGAAGGCTGATTTGCACGTGAAGGTGCATTTGTGATTACCATGGGGTCTTCAGTAAAAACTGATGAATCCCCAATATTTGTGATGGTGTCATCAAGGTCTATCCTAGCTAGTAGCCTCTCGCCATCTAAATTTGGTGTCTGGGTGGTGAGCAAGGGTTCTTGAATTATGTCACTTGAGTGAGTTTGCACTTGAGAATTGGATTCAAGTGCAGTGTATGGAGAAGAAATTTGAGAGATTAAGAGTTGTTGTCCAGTAGTGAGTGTTGGCAGCTCCCCATGAATAGATGAAGGAGCTTCAATTAATGTGCTCTCATGTTGTGTGTCATCCGTATTTCTCCTTTCATATACTTGAACTTTGTCAAGTGCAGGTGCAGATTTTGTACAAGGTGCATATGGGAGAATGCTCTTTCAATAGAGACACGCTGTTGAGAGGATGCCCCTAGAGTCTGTTCAAGTCCCTTATTTATAACTATATCCTTTTGAGAGGATGCCGAGGTGCCTTGAGTGGTCAACTCATTTTTCTTTTGCTTCTTTGTTCTTTTGACCAAAGGTGACTCAGGTTGTGTTTGTTTCTCACCACTCTCATTAAATATAGTAAGGGTTACCTCTTTTCTCCTCTTTTTACTCACATCACCCTTTTGAGATGATGAAGTGGTTGGTTTCCTAACAGCTATTGGTTTTGAAGAAGTAGGCTCAACATGGGAAGGTCCCTGTGGGTGTGCCTGTGTTTGTATTTTCACAGGCTCAGGAACCATTATTGTACTAGGTTGAACTTCATTGGTCCTCATGTTAGGCATAGGGTAAGGATAGATCTTAAATTTTTCAATCATGAAAGATGTTAACCTAAGACCCACCTGTACCTTATTCTTAGTAGTAAGTGATCCAAATAAGATTTTGGACACTTGCTTATAGTTGCCTATTAATGACCTATCTACACTTTCAAGCATATGTATGTCATTTACTTTATGATTTAAAGAAGTCATAATGAATCTAGGAAGAAAAATTTCTTTACCTCTTAAAGATAATGGCATGATGAACTTGGTGCTCGATTCCTCCAGAATGTAGTGTCCCACATTAATCTGTTTGTTGTGAGGCATTGAGTAGACCAGATTTTGAAAAACACTAGAAATATTGTCAAATCCTGATTTTCTACATGTGAAAGCCCTCACCACATAATCAAACAGAGAGGACCACTCCCTCCTTAGATTTTTCTTGTTCAAGCTAGCCAAGTTGATTTTCTCAGAGTAATTGATAAAATCCAGGAATTCATACAGCTCCTCCTGAGTTGGAATATCTACTAGCTTGTCAGTTGGAATGTTCAAGGCCAGGTTCATGTCAGCTTCACGTATCTCAACATGTTGTCCTTTGATTTGACACTTAACCACTAGAGTTGAAGATTGGTCTTCATGCACAACTGTCCTAGCTACAACTATGTTCTAGAAATCTCCCAATACATCCAGATAGAGGACCGGGTTAGTTGTAAGAGCTCCAACAAAGAAAGTTACAGATAATAACTTAACAAAGCTTTTGAAAGCTTCAGGAGCTTGATTGACATCGAAGAATGCAAAGAAGTTGGTCTCCTTTGGGATGAAGGGTACAATAATCTTTCATGCCATTTTTGTGTATGTGAAGATTAATGGGTAAAAGAAAATAGAGAGAAAGGATTTAAAACGAGGGAGAAATCGGTTTGGAATTGAAAAAGTTAGGTCACTTAGAGTTCGAGAAGGCGTAAGTATGTGTATGTCGAGATGTCTGAGTATTTATAGTAAAAGCAAATAACTTATCGAGAACTCAAAAATAGACGTTTGGAGTATGCTTATCGAGAAGTCATTTTGAAAATAGAATTACATATCGAGAATTCATTTTAATTTACTCTTTTAGAGAACTAAAATTAACTTGTCGAGATGTCAAATAAATACTCAGTTTGTCCTAAAATGGACTGAATTATTTCTAATTTCTATTTGAATAAATCCAAATAAAATTAGAATAATTTTGTCAAAAGTATTTACCAAAATAATTTATTGGATTAAATTATTTCAGTTCTGAGTTATTTATAAGTCTAAAATTATACTTTTAGAGAATTCTGTGAGTTAACACTTATAGAGAACTCTACAATGACTTATCGCTAAGTCATAGTGAAACTTTTCGAGAAGTCCTTCGAGAAGTCAGAAAATTGACTTATCAAGAACTCATTCGAGAAGTCTCAAAATGACTTGTCGATAAGTCAGTTAGACTTAGCGAGAACTTAATGTTCTATATACTTTTGATCATTTTAATTCTGCCTTGTGTTTATTTTACATATTGAAAATATAATTCAACATTTTGACAGTTTTCTTAGAATTGAAAAATTCCAAGCTAAATTTTAATTTGAAAAATAAATATGCAGAGATTTCGGAAATATTTATAATTCATATTCCAGTTAATTTCCAATTTAAATCAAATTAATTTTGATTTATTAGAAATTAATCTGCTGCAACACATTAGCTGAGTTCTTGCCTTAGGATGAAGAATTTAACATTTCAATTTCACCTACAAGTCTAGTGAAAGTTGCTTCATCGAAAGGTTTAGTAAAAATATCAGCTAATTGTTTTTCTGTTGGAACAAAAATGAGCTCAATGATACCATTTGCAGCATGTTCTCTAATAAAATGGCACCTTACATCAATGTGCTTTGTTCTAGAGTGATTAACTGGATTAGCCACAATAGATATAGCACTAGTATTGTCACACATAATTGGAATTTTGTGTAACACTAGGCCATAGTCCATTAGCTGATTTCTAATCCAAAGCACTTGAGCACAACAACTTCCAGCAGCTATGTATTCAGCCTCAGCTGTGGAAGTTGACACAGACTATTGTATCTTGCTATACCAGGATACAAGTCTTTTTCCAAGAAACTGACAGCTACCACTAGTGCTCTTTCTGTCAACCCTGCATCCAGCAAAATCTACATCTTTATATCCAACAGCTTCAAAAGCAGTTCCCTTAGGATACCATAATCCGAAGTTTGGAGTCACCTTCAAGTATCTGAAAATTCTCTTCACAACCATCAAATGTGAGTCTTTTGGATTGACTTGAAATCTTGCACACAGACATGTTACAAACATAATGTTTGGTCTACTTGTAGTTAAGTAAAGCAATGATCCAATCATTCCTCTGTAGCTTAAAATGTCTACACTCTTTCCCTTTTTATCTCCATATAACTTTGTAGTTGTAGACATATGTGTGGATGCAGGTGAACAATCAACCATACCAAACTTTTCAATAAATCTTTGACATACTTAGTTTGGATGATGAAGATTCCATCACTTCTTTGACTGACTTGAATTCCAAGAAAGTAACTTAATTCCCCCATCATACTCATTTCATATACACTCTGCATAAGCTTAGAGAAACTTTGACAAAGCTTTTCATTAGTAGAACCAAAAATAATATCATCCACATAGATCTGAACCAGGACCATATCATGACCATGCTTCTTATAGAAGAGAGTCTTGTCAATAGTACCTCTAGTAAATCCATGCTTAATCAAAAATTCTGACAGTATATCATACCAAGCTCTAGGTGCTTGTTTAAGTCCATATAGAGCCTTGAGTAACTTGTATACAAAATTTGAAAATTCTGGATCTTCAAAGCCAGGTGGTTGTTGCACATAAACCTCTTCTTCCAACTCACAATTAAGGAAAGCACTCTTCACATCCATTTGATATACCTTGAAATTTGAATGTGCAACAAATGGAAGAAAAATTCTTATTGCTTCAAGTCTTGCAACTGGAGCAAAAGTTTCATCATAATCAAATTCCTTCTTCCCGTGAGTAGCCTTTTGCCACCAACCTTGCTTTGTTCCTAATAACTATTCCATTTTCATCCATTTTGTTCCTGAACACCCACTTTGTTCCAATTATACTTCTGTTCTTTGGTACAGGAACCAATTTCTATACTTTATTTCTCTCAAACTAATTTAGCTCTTCTTGCATAACAGATATCGAATCAGGATCAAGAAGGGCTTCCTCAGTTTTTTTTTGGCTCAACTTGTGACAGAAAACATGCATGAATACATTCATTAGCAGTTGCACTCCTAGTCCTTACTCCAGCATTGGGATCACCAATGATTGCATATGCATTGTGACTGCTATCCCATTTCCTTGTGTGAGTTTGTTGACTTATGTTTTCTGCTTCTTCTTCTTCATTATTGGCATGACTTCCAGAATTTTCTCCTTTTTCTCCCCCTGAGTTTGTGCTATCAAATTCAGGTTCATGAGATGAGCTTCCATTCTCATGATTCACTTGTTTAGTAAACTCTTATTCAGCTCTGTGATTTGTGTAGATTTCAGCTTCATCATGAGAGTCACTATTAATGTTGAGATTTTCAAATTTTAGGGATTCTGCTTCATTTTCATCAAGGCATTCCAAGCCTGGACATTTGTCATCATCAAAAGTAATATTTGTGCTTTCCATGATCTTCTTTTATTCAATCACATAGACTTTGTATGCAGTTCTTTTCAATAAATATCCCAGAAAAATTACCTCAAAGACTTTGGAGTCAAATTTTCCCACATATTCAGAGTTGTCCTTCAATACATAGCACTTGCTTTCAAACCCATGAAGATGCTTTACAGTAGGCTTTCTTTTAGACAATATTGAGTAGGGTGATTTTCCAAGATTCTTATTAATGAGATACCTATTTTGAGTATAGCATGTAGTGTTCACAGCTTCTTCCCAAAAACTAGTTGGCAACTTTGCATCTTGCAGCATTGTTCTAGCAGCTTATACCAATGTTCTATTCTTTCTCTCAACTACACCATTTTGTTGAGGTGTCCTAGCTGCTGAGAATTCTTGAACAATGCCTTTGTCTTTGCAAAATTCAGTTAAGGTTGCATTCCTGAATTCTGTTCCATTATCACTCCCAATCTTTTCACACAATTCTAATCTTCATCCTGGTTCTCAATCTTCTTGATGTGCTCAATTATGATGCGTGGAGTCTCATCTTTAGAGTACATAAATTCTACCCATGTGTACCTTGATTAGTCATCTACCATCACAAGTGCAAATCTTTTTCTTTAAATTGGATGGACATTAACTGGTCCATATAAATCCATGTGAATAAGTTGCAAAGGCGCACTTATAGAAATCACAGTTTTACTCTTGTGACTTGATCTTTTCATTTTTTTCTTTTTGACAAGCATCACATACTTATCTTGAGAAAATTCCAGATCAGGCATGTCTCTCACCAACTCTTTTTTAACTAGAGTATTGATTGCTTTCAACACAGTTTCTTATGCCATAGTTTTCTTTGCTCTACAGATGCCTTGGTGTAGAAGCAACAAATTCCATCCTCATTTGCTGAGTCCAGGTCTGCAACAAATAAGCTTCCCTTTCTTGCTCCTTTTAGAGCAACTTCACCAGTTTTCTTACTGATAAAAGTGCATTCTTCTTTGTTGAATAAAACTTTGAAACCTTTGTCTGCAAATTGGCTGACACTGAGAAGATTCACTTCAAGACCAACTACCAGTGCTACATCTTCAATGACAACATTTCCAGAAATCAATTTTCCAAATCTCATTTTGAAACCCTTGATGTTGTCTCCCAAAGTCAACTGTCATATGTCTTGAGCATCCACTATCTATGATCCATATGACTTTCTTCTTTTTGCCCTGCACACAATGAGTTTAAGTGTGTTTAGCAATTCAAGTAATGTTGGGTACTTTTTTCTTATTAACAGAGTGAGCAGATTCAGAATGAGTTGTTTAAGATAAAATAGAGTTCATTGACAGTTGTGTATTTTTCCTTTTTGATGTAGACCCGGTTTTTACTTCTTTGAGGTCAACTCTCATCTTGTGGAAACTTTTCATCACTTTCAAGTTGCAAGAGATGCAATCAAACTTGTCACAGAATGAGTAGGGATCATTTGCATTTGCTTCATTGTACTTGCATGCTCCTTCTACTGGCTTGCTAACAACCTTTTTACAAAGGTGAGTTAGATGATCCACATATCCACATTTTTAACATTGTTTCCTTGGAGCATCTGTAACATAAGCAAAATTATTGCTTTTATTTATCTCAATCTTTCCATTTCTATTTTTCTTTTTCTTTCTTGCATCTTCAGTTTTCATTTCCTTGACAGGTGTCTTGGAATCTTGGTTGACCATGGGCTTCTTTTCAGCTTTGAAAGTTGGAGTTGTTTATGCATTCTTCTTCTCATTGTCTTCATCAGCAATTTCTTTCTTTATGATCAACTCTTCTTCACTGAAATCTACTTCACATGCTTTGAACATAGGTGAACCAACCTTTTTCAGCATAATTGGAACATCTTCATTTTCATTCGCTTTCCCTTTTTCACCTACAACTTTCTTCTTGTTGTTCAAAGCATCATAATCAAGACCAATAGCTATATTAGCACATGTCTTGTTCTTCTCATGATACTGTCCAACCAACTCAGATGCATTTCTGAAAGATTTCAACTTAACTTCATTTTTTTCAATCTTCTCTCTTAAAACAGCTGCAATCTCATTGGCACACTTCAACTTGTTTTTCATGTATTCATTTTCTTGCTTGACTGACTCAAGCTCTACAAGCATAGATCCATCTTTTGCTTCTCACTCTCAAGCTTCTCATTAGCTTTTGTTAGCCTACTGACTTCCTCAGTAGCTTCCACTAAGCTAGTGTGTATATGACTAATCTCCACACTCATCTTTTCCACAGTCTCCTTATATTGACTAGTATTTAAATCAATAGTGGTTAGAGTTGGTACCTTTGATTTTTAAGTAGATGCTTCTCCTTGCTCAAAAGCCATGAGTGCATAGTTTTCAACTTCTTCATCCTCAACATCAACATCAGTGTCATCCCAACTTTTTCCTTCTGCAATATAAGCTTTTCCAGACTGTTTCTTCAAGAGAGCTTCATAATTTGCTTCCAGTTCAAGATATGCCTTATATTTCTTCACCTTTTTAGGCTTTCTGCATTCAGTAGCAAAGTGACCCAACTCATCACAGTTGAAGCACCTTATCTTTGATCTATCCACAGATGTTGTCTTGTAGCCACCTTTGTTAACTGAATTGTACCGAGTCTTTGGTTTCCAATTATTGTTGTTGGAAGATTGTCCCTCACTCTTGAAGAACCTTGGCTTCTTGACTCTTTGTTGGAGAATTTTATTGCCAAGTAAGCCATGGATTAGTCCATTTCATCAAGCTCATCCAAGGTGTAATATTCATCTTCCTCTAGCTCCAATACAACTTGCTTCTGAGGTCCTTTGTTCTTTTGTTCCATAGCTTGACCAACTAGAACTTGATCATCTTGCTCATCTTCACTTTCTTCTCTGTCATTTACAATTAAAGCACTTGAACCATCAACAACATGTCCATGATGTGCTTTCAATGATTTTCCTTGCAACATCTCAAGTTCATAAGTTTTCAAGATTCTATATAGAACTTACAAAGTCATTCTGCTTAAATCTTTTCCTTCTCTTATGGTTGATATCTTTTGTTCAAGATGGTCAGGAAGGGCTAGAAAAAACTTTAGGTTAACCTCCTCAGCTTCATAATATTTATGATGTAGCTGCAAATCATTTATTAGTTTGTTAAACGTTTCAAAAACTTCAATAATTCCTTCTTTTAGTTTAGCCATAAACCGTTCATACTGAGAAACCAAAATCCTCCTTTAATTTGACCTAACTTCCTCTGTTCCTTCACATAATATCTCTATTTTCTCCCAGATCTGTTTGGTTGTGTCACAGTTGACAATGTTATTGTACATTATATTGACAAGTGACTCTATCAAGATCAGCTGCAAGCCACTATCTAGGGAGACTTTTTCTTTTTCAGGCTCAGCGTATTCTGAAGGATCTTTAGGAGCATAATGTGTTGGAATGACCATGTCTCCATCTGTAGATTCCTTAACTCTTACTATGAGGGTGAAAGACTGTTAAGGCGAAAACACACACTAATATTCACGCAAGTATATGCGTTCGCAAGTAATATAGAATACTTTCTAGTTCGTTCCCACAGAGACTCAGACTAATTTATCACTCACCAATGTATGATTACTTCTCAATGTTAAGACACTAACACTTAGAATTGTTGACTAAATATTAACTACAATTAACTACTTAATTAATCATCTAATTAACACTTCAATTTATCTATAATAAAACACTCATGAGATCACAACTTCATTACTACTTCCTTCAATAGTCATTGTTAATTCCTTTTAGCATGTGACAGTGATGATATTAATCGAATAACACGAAACTGATAAAAGCCAACTTTCATTGTACTAATACCATTCTACCAAACATCCACAATTAAGATAGAAGTTGAATAGTCATCAATTATGTTGAGTTCCTATATGTCTACAGAAATTAACAACACAACGATTTAAGCACAAGTTATTCCTTTTGATTACATAGGGCAAATAAAACTGTTAGAGTTACCCACTAATCATGCACAACGTACATGAACCTATGCTAGCATGGCAAGTTCTAAATCTCGAGATCCAACGTCGCTTCACAAGAGATTAACACCCTATCTTATATGTTCGCGACGCACATAAGACGAATACGCACAACCAATACTAGATATCATACAATCATCACACACTAAAGTATTAAACAATTAACTAAAGAATTCCATAGTAAATCCGTTGCAACCCCATGATCACGATCAGCCCATAATAGCACTTATCGTCATCATGGGTTCATATGAAATCATGATAAACAAACACAAGAAAATAATAACTAAACTAATTATATTAAATCAGAGTACGTCACAAGAGTAAATAGGTTCAAAGTAAGAAAACTAGCATCCAACGTTACAACGAAACAAGAATCACAAGAAAATATGCTTCCTCTTCGTTGCTGTGTACTAAAACGGTCTTCTTCCTTATCTTCTTCGCTCCTTGCGTAATACCACGATCCTCTCTCTTAAAAACGTCTCCAAATCTACTTATATAATAGTCCCATAAAAATCATATTACATAGAAGTGGAAGCCAAACAGAAATAGAAGTCCTAAAATAAATTATCTTTTTTTCCCGACCCTGCGCGGCCGCTCAGCATAGCTGAGCGGGCGCTCAGCTTTCTGCGCGGCCGCTCAGCATTGTTGAGCGGGCGCTTAGGACCCTTCTGGAAAATTCCTGAGTTTGCTCCGTTCCTTCGCCATAATCTGCCCATTTCTTCCCTCTCTTAATGATGAACACATGCCAAGGCTTATTCTTGATGATTACTCCTCCGAAATGCAACTAATACCCTGAAATGCATAAACACTAGAAAAATGCATCAAATACACAAAATACTTGATTTCAATGCACCAATTTAAGCCATTTTAAGATGTTCTAAGTGGTATAAAATGCCACTTATCAAAGACCCATTTTTGAGAATCTAAATGTATAATGGATTGGACATCCTTATGAACAACATCATTTTCTTTTTTCATAATGTATAGTTAGATCTGTCAAAGGTAGGGATTTTAATACTGCTCAGTTTCTGTGTATTCATTCTTCCAAGATCTTTAATTTGTTTGCTTTCAGATTTTGCTCTGATATCACTTGTTGGGTAATGAATATAATACAAAGGGGGGGTGAATATGCTTTAAATAATTTTATTGGCTTTTTAAACTTTTAAGAATGATGAACAAAGTAATCTGTATTGTAGAGATAATATGCTTTAACGAAATAATTAAAACATGCACATGAACACACTTATCTTTCAAGACACACTTAATTTTATATTAAAATCAAGCTAGTGTTTTACTACAAATTTATGGGTTCTTAGTATGTTAAGAACTCAGCTTATCTCTTGAGAGTTACAAGATATTTCGGATCTATTTGTTACAACTTAAAACAAAGCATTCAGTGTTTACTTCACTGTTTTTTACACAACATGCAATAGCATGTACTAAACCCTACTTTTGGATAACTAAATCTTTCTATTTCTGGCTTAGTGTATCTTTGCAAATCTTGCATGTCTGTGACTTTACTTTGTCAGTTAATCTTGGCATTTGATCTTGTACTCTTCAAGCTGCTTTTGTAGATTTTTCAAATCAGTGATTGATTTGTTTGTTGATTGATAATCTTGGATATTAAACTGATCTGGATTCTGTACTTGAGCTTTACATCGAGATCTCCAGTTAGTTATATAGAGAACTCGATATCTCGATAAGTATAATGACTTATCGAGATCTCTAATTACTCTGTTTGACTTATCGAAGTCTCTGAGTTCTCTATAAGAGAATTTGACTTGTCGAGATCTCTCATCTATGTGTATTCATTTTGACTTATCGATATCTATGAGTTCTCTAGTGACAATTTGACTTATCGATATCTCAGAGATCTCTAGTGATATTTTGACTTATCGATATCTCAGAGATCTCTAGTGATATTTTAACTTATCGATATCTCAGAGATCTCTAGTGATATTTTGACTTGTCGATATCTCAGAGTTCTCTAGTGAAGAAATGACTTGTCGATATCTCAAATCTTCATGTCTTCAATTTGGCTTGTCGATATCTCTAAGTTATCTAGTAGCTTTTATTGACTTCTCGATAAGTCATTCTGGAGTTCTCGAATGACTTCTCTATAACACTTAATCTGTGACTTGCAGATTTCTTGGCTTAGAATATTTTTCTCAAAACAGATTTATTCAACTCCAAGTTTCTTCACACTTTCTCTGAGACAAGATCTTCATGATCTTCTTCCAGAGTTTATTCTTAGGCTTGAGACTATTTACAAAAAAATACTCCAGTCTAATCTATTTACATTTTTACAGACTTAAATGTTACAATACAAAATACAAACTTAAATTATCATACAACATACTTAGGGATGTCAATTTAACTTAGTCTTGTTTAGTACATGCATGTCTTGCACAACAAGTAGTAAATATTTTTTTATTTTAACCTTATATTACTATTTCGATCGACGAATTACAAGTTCAATGACATAATTTCTTAGCTCAATCAGTAGTAGTTATTTTGTTTTAGCCCTAAATCCGTTAAACCGACTAAATTCAACTAATTATACTTAGTTTGATTGTAAATTCATTTTAACCTCGGAAAATAGTATAATTTTGTTTTAGTCAAGATAAATAGGATATATTATTTTGTCTAATTTTAATATCATTACACCGACAAACGAATTATCTTTATATAAGTTTTGAAAAAAAACATGAATAACGTATATACAAAAGTAATCTCGTGTATTACATTAACTAAAGTACTATATAAACTCAAGTACGATTCCGACTAACTGACTACCAAATTTTTAGTGTTACGACGTGCAATACATGAATGTTTTATTTTTTATTTAACAACTGTTTTTTATGTGAAATAGTTTAAAAAACCAAATTAAAGTTCAAACAAACAAAAAGAATTACAGAGTTCCATTTAATTTTATTTCGCCTCTATCTTGAGATGATTTAACAGCCCACGCGAAGCTCGGACGCTCACGAAGTAATGTTTAATTTAATGATGGTTTAAAAAATTTTGTACAAAAAATATTCTGAATTGGAAGACAAAAAATAATTATGAATTTTGCATTATTATTCTATTCAATTTAAAATATCTACTTCTTTTTTTGTTTAAATCATTAAAAGAGTAGGAAATTCTATTCAATTCAGAATATCTACTTTATCACTGGTTATAGAATATTCATTTATAATAGATTTAACGGTCATGATCAATTTGATTAAAGATCTAACGGTTTATATTAAATTGGTAGTACATAAACCAAAACTATCAAAAATTTGAATAATATCCCCTTATAAATATTATATAACAGGCATATAATTTTAAGGTGTATAAAATCACCCTTGTACAAAATTTAATTTATTAACTTCTTACCAAATAAAAGTTAAGGATCTAGAATTTAATTAGATTTAGAAACCAAAATAATTTATCAAGTACAACTATTATTCTTTTAGGTCTCAAAATTGATTAAAAGTCTTATAAATGTTTCACTTGAAATAATGAATTCGTTTTTGTCTACTGCTTACTACATGCAAATATTAATCGATATGAATATGTATTTTAATGCGTCTTCCCTCTTTAGGGTTGTGAGATATATAAACGATTCAGAAATTGGTTCCCCCAGAAATTGGTATCAAAATTCTGATTTAAATCTTATTGTGTATGATAGCATTATAAAATAATGTTCTCTAAGATTATGATGTTTAATTAGTATGAGGTTATAGGGATGATTTCATTTAAAATAATGAATTCGTTTTTGTCTACTGCTTACTACATGCAAATATTAATCGATATGAATATGTATTTTAATGCGCATTCCCTCTTTAGGGTTGTGAGATATATAAACGATCCAGAAATTGGTTCCCCCAGAAATTATACTCATCCTAAATTATTCAACAAAAAAAACCACTCTGTTTACAAAAAATAACCTCTTATGACTCAACTTCATGATGTTTCTTTAGGTCACGGGTCACCTGGGGTCATAAGTTTAGATCTTTCATTGTTCAAGTGTGAAGATCTTAATTTTTAAAATATGCGTCGAGCATTGCAAGTGTGGACTGTTTTGGAATGATAACATTCCGAAGTTCACTCTGATAAGCTTCTCTGATAAAGGGTTACTAAAATAGTTGTCAAACCTTGCCGAATTATCATGTACATTAATATTATATTTTTACTCAATTTTATATTAATTTGACAATATTCTATTTCAATAGTTATCGAATTATCATGTACATTAATATTATATTTTTACTCAATTTTATATTAATTTGATAATATTCTATTTCAATAGTTAGTAGCCTCCAAAAGTTACCAATTGGCTATATGGTACCTAAATTAAATTGTAAATACCACGTAAATTAAAAGAAGCCGATATCTAATTTTTGCTGTTATATATATATATATATATATATATATATAATATATAATATATATATATATATATTTTAACCATTTTAAAAAATTGTCAAGTTTTGAAAATTTTGGTAAACAATCTTTTGACAACCATACATCTTCAATAGTTTGGCAACCAAGGTTGCATGCCAAGTAAGATTTGGGTAATAACCTCTATTGGAGAGCTCCTCTTAGCTACCATGTTGGTTTGTTCATGACTTCCCTGTGATAATTAAGCAAATGAAACGAAGATGACTGATACCAAATAGAACAATCGGTTTTTATTCCGATACTGAAATAGGTAGAATACCAACACTTCTAGTGTCCACAGAGAAAGAGGAAAAAAGGACATCCCGGGGGATGACAGCCCCGGATAAGAGTTGCAAACTATATCAACGTTGTAAAACAGTATATTGGACAAATCTTAATAGATAAGTGATAAGAAATGAACACATTAGTTACAAGGTACGATGTATTAAGTGTATGAGCCTATGAATAACTTGCACCACCTTAAAAACTTGATGTTTCTCATGTTTTTGGCAGCTTACTTTTTCCAACTATGTCAATGTTCTACATCACCAAACTACAGAAAACGTTGGAGAAAACTTTTCATTTGATTAATGTATGGAGATCCGGTAGGTATTATGTGTCCATATTCATGTTCGATAGTCACCCGGGAACCTTCTTCAAATAGGGATTCCAAGTCTCTACTGGTTTGGCTTGTAATCTGCCTGTCGTCGCCCTTTTCATTGCCAAAAACATGGAGCGAAGGACAATTTATTGATCCTCTTTCATACCCCATGTTAACAGAAAATCCAGAACACAATATTACAAATCTCAACTCAATTTCTCCCTTTAGCTTTTGTCGTAGTCCACAAACTGAAGCAGCCATGGCTGCTCCTTGTGAAAATCCCAAGATCCCATCAAATGGACCTTCCTGGGAATACACTTTCTTCAAGTATTCAAGTGATTCATCAAACCCTTGAGTTTGCTGCTGGTACTGAAGATAATCAAATGGACAGTCAGCTACTTTCCAGCCAACATCACCTTTCCGACTGTTATTAGGATCAACCAACCATGCAAACTTCTTGCTGCAACTCTTTGGTGGCTGTGAAGTTTGTTCTGCAGTGACTGATATATGATTAAGATTTTGGTCTCTGGGCTGGTAGATGAACGACAGCTCATGAGGCGCATTAACAAAAACAAGCTCAGCGATGTTTTTAAGTTTCTTGGCCAGCGATGCCAATCTTCCTTTAAAACCCGAAGCATTCTGCCGGAACCCATGTAGGCATAATATTCTCAGTTTTCTAGACATTGCACCTGTTAATAAGAATATCATGTTCTCTTAGAACTGAGCTTGATTTATTGAAGTTCAAGCAAAGCAAGGGTCATTTACGAGAAATCACACTTTGCACTAACGATGGCTTAATTATGAAAACATGGAAACAATGTGATACCAATACAAACATCAACTGTATAAGGCAATGCAATATACAGACCTTACCATTTCTCTGATCAGTATTCATTGTTACACCAACTTCTAGGGGTATAGATGTTTCGTGCGACTTATTTTCAATTGATGGAGGCACTGAAACACATTTGCCATTATCACGACAAATTTCACAAACATATTCGTAAACTTTTTCCTGCCATAAAATGTAAAAATATTAAAAAACAAACTATGGTCATAATAGGAATTCAGAATAGGCAGGACATCTCTTATATTGATATACATACACATGCACCAAAATGGGTATAAAAAAATTCCCCAGTATACAATATTTTCTTCTGTTATAAGTGGACAATCGAAAGCAATATTTGGACTCTGACTGGACCTTATAACATAGTTGTGGGGGAGGTGTGAACTGTGAAGTGCATATAGACACCAATGTAACGGTTTATGCACAAACTTTTGCTCAACGGCATACCAATAACATATTGCTACTCTTCCCTAGCGCTGTTTTTCCGATTCCTATACTAAATTGCTTGCATCCTAAAATTACAGTTGTCTTACTAGTTACAGGAGCCAAGTCAATCATCTAGCGTATGAAATTTAAAGAAGTGCATAACAAGGGCTTGTTTACGACAACATACGACCATCAATACAAACAAATAACGAATATTAAAACCCATCTGCAGTTGTTGAGCGAGTTATTTGCAGCAAAATATACTTCTACAGCCAGTATTAAGTTTGAAGTTAAATCACCAGCACATACCTGACAAAACTCGCAAACTAACACAAGCATCCTACAGTAACTGCATCGACTTCGAGAAGAATAATCATCATATGCTGATCTACACAGGAGGCAGGAGCCCAAGACATCTGTATTTGAACTGCCAACAGAAACCCTACAATAATCAAGTAAGATGGTTAGCAAAATGAAAGATTTTATTATATAATAATGTATCAGGTTATTTCATAACCATGTAAATTTCTTTTGATGTTGTTTCTAGCATTATATATATATATATATATATACTGCCAACGGAAACCCTACAATAATCAAGTAAGATGGTTAGCAAAATGAAAGATTTTATTATATAATAATGTATCAGGTTATTTCATAACCATGTAAATTTCTTTTCATGTTGTTTCTAGCATTATATATATATATATATCTTCACATGACAAAAAAACATGACACATCACAAAAAATATGGCAGTCAACATACAGCAAATTCAGGTGCCAATTTCTGTAGGGAGCTGAAGAACATCATTTAAAATATGGGCATGAACCTCATCTCTTTAGATTAAAAGAAGCCATAAACATACATACCTGTGGTCAAAAACAAAATTTTTTCCTTTGAAAAAGCCACCATCCGGATATTGTTCCAAGTAACGCTGTATTCCACCATATAACTGCAGCAAAAAATTTCAACAATCTAACATTGTTCTCAATACAACAAATTCTACTCGCATGGGGACAATTTGTCAGAAGAACTGCCAAACTTGTCAGAATAAAATATAAACTTAATTGGATCTTTGGACAAGGACGGGTTAGACTTGGGAGGCTCTACAATTATTATTACCACAAAATCAAAGGCTCAACAAACAAGTCTAAATAAGGGACAAGCCCAAAATGGCGTCAACATAAAGTATAAACAAAGACCAAAAAAAGTACAAACTATAATGTCTAAGCAAATTCTTGTAAACTAACACACTTCTTTTTTCATTTTAAAATTCAAAAACCATAAATTATACAATGGCTCAAACATTGTTACGATATCTAAGTTGGCAATACCTCAATTATTTAAAAGTATCATACACTTTATTCAAATACCTTAAAATTAAAAAAAAAAATCATAAATCATAAAATTTGTGGGAGCAAAACGAAACTGTTATACAAAAAATTTATAGAGTATAGAAGCTAAAAATTTCAAACCTAATATTCTAAATAGCCCGACTTTTAGGACTGCAGCAGGCACATCCCTAAGTCAGTCAATGTACTGAATGACATCATCTAGAATCATCACTGCAATTTTACGATCATCTTAATCAGAGAGAATGAGAACAAGACCACAAAACTTGCAAATACAGATATGTGAAAAAGGATGAACTTCACATTAAACAGAAAGCGTTTAGTAGCAGATATCAAAACATTCGACACAGAAACCCAACAAATCCCTTATACGCCTATAAACCCCACTGGTGCACCTTACATTGAAAAGATTTAAGACTGAATAGAAGAGAAGTTTGAAATAAATTTCTATAATGTCCTCTATAACTTCCAACTACATATAGAATTTCATAGAAATGAATCGGTTCAGCTATGTTCCATCCAATCAAAAGTCACCATTAATTCGTCTCCCAATCAAAAGTCACCATTAATTCCTCCGTGCACGTCAGTAATAATAATCCCCAGGAAGACTAGAAAAGAAATGATTTGGAGTTCACCTGAAAAACATTTTCAAATCCTGAACCTTTGGACCTAACATATGCTGATGCCATTTCACACCTAATTCCGCCAGTACAATACCTGTGAAAAGGCAGCCAATGAGAAATCAAAAGCCAGATTAAGACAAAAATTATAAGAAAAAATACAGATGACCATCATCTAACCATGGTACTTGGGAGTACTAGCACTTGTGAAGTAATACAAGAGGCTACCGACTAGAAGGTAAGACAAGGGCATCTAATTACACTCTGTCTCTGGCTATCATGATTCCCATCTGGGTAATCTCGTTAAAGGAAATAGAAAAATGTTCTTTTGAAAATTTTAAGCAAGGCACACTATAAATATATGAGCGCATGAATGCCATGATTGTAGCAGGAAAACTTTACAATTATATACAAGGATAAAACCAAATTTTTGTGATGCAATAACATAAAAGACATTAAAAGTGCTACAGATAATATAAAGTGAGACCATAATTTAGCATTAAGCATCAGATAACAGAAGGCGGAATGTCAGGACAAATGAGGTATTACAGCCATATTCCTAAAAGATAGGCTCACAAAAAGAATGCCAAGAAACAGTCAAGTCATGAAAAACATAAATTGTGAACCATAGCACTTTTACTTACATGAGGACACAGTTTCCTTTCAACTTCTCTGAGTTGTTATCTATCCAAGAAGGAAGATCACTATACTGCCGGATTTCTGGATCCAAAGTTTCTACAGTTGAAGTATGAAACTTCCCAATTCTTGTCTCGTATAAATTCCTAGCATCCAGCAGAATAAGTTTTTTTGGATTATTTTCTTCTAGAAGTTGCCCTGGGGTAGATTAAAAGTTATGTTCAAAGAAGCAGTTACAAGTACGATATCTTCAACTGATAGACATGTTTATATGAGTAGAAAACAATTAGATTAAACTACAAAGAAATCTAACAGAAACTAAATAAACTAAATAGGACATTAAGTAAAGAGCTTAAGAACATATATAGTTAGCTCACCTCCATTCTGGAGCACAGAATGGAACTCAGCTGCAGATAGATGCTGCCCAGCATTTGAAATTTCTGGTGGATTGGACAGAGGATGAGAACCAAAAGTTACCAACTCCTGAGCACAATATCGACCTATAACATTAGCATAAAAGAATAGACTATACTAGAACAACGAGAAGCTCAAGACCCAATGCATTAAAAATACTACCTTAAATCCCGTGCGATGCACGGGTTTCCGTTAATATTTAAAAATTTTATTTATCCCGTCATATTTTAATTTTAAAATATTTTTGTAAATATATAATAATTACAAAATTATAATAAAAATAATAAGATAATTTTAGTAAAATAAGTAGACTCCGTCTAATGATTTAACAATTTAGTAGTTTAGCGGATATATAACACTATTTATTTATTTGTTAATAATAGGATACATTGTGGTTGTAGTTTAGTAGGATAAGTAGACTATATCTAGTAGTTTAACAAATTAGTAGTTTAGCGGATATATAACGCTATTTATTCATTTTCTTTAATACCCAAAATTAGGGGATAATCATGAAACCAAATTATACCCCATTGCGGTTATTATAGTATATTATAGAAACCTCTAACCCTTGGCTCAAATGAATTTTATTTAGAGCAGTCTGGTATATATCCATCTCTCAAAAACAGACTAACCCATAAAGGCAGAAACGATTACATGATATTCTAGATAGAGTTTGTATAAATCATCCAAGATTTGTAGCTTGCTGCATTAGTAACTCGGATAGAAGAAGCTGTATACTTCAAAAGAAATCAGAATACATTTAAGAACCTTTATGACTACTAATGTAAAGATTCATAATATGCTTTACATTCTAGTTTGTGGACTACGTGTTGGGGTTAAACCCAATATGTGATATGGGCTTGGTGATACAAGACATAATTGTATTGGGTAATAATTGTATTTGTTGACAATTATTATCATAATGGGATTGAGTAATAATTGTATGTGTTGACAATTATTATCATAATGGAAATGGGTAATAATTGTATGGGCAAACAATTATTATTATAATCGAATTAGGTATGTCTTGTTGGTTAAGTTTGTGATGGCTATATATACATAGTCACGTTATTATTTTGATGTATGATTAAGAGATGTAGTTGTCTTAGGTATAGTGTGAGAGATGCTTGAGCATTGGTCGGCTCAAGTATCAGTTTGGGACACCATTGAGGTGTTATGTATTGATGTACAATTGATAATTGTTTTGATTAATAATACAAGTTGGGATGTGGGTTTTTCACGTCAAATATATTATTGTGTGTTTGTGTGCGTACTCTGTATTGATAGAATTGAATCTCGAATATGTGCGTACTCTGTATTGATAGAATTGAATCTCGAATATCTCAAATAGTAAAGAGTTACCTCACCTTGACAATGCGGATGGAGAGAGAAGTGAATCCACACTCCTCAGCAACTCTGTCATTTGAAGGTTGGCGGCAAGTTGCTAGCTTAAAATCCGTCCCTTCGAATGAAGGATTAGACTTCATTGTAGCAATGTGCTTCTCTAAAGATGCAAGCTTTCCACCAATCTATAAATAAAAATAAGAATCACTAACTAATAAGCATTAACACCAACTACGTACATGTACTACTGGAACTTAAAGCTTAGATCGCAACTAAAACTCTCTTCATATAATTGCAAGTTAAAGAGAATTAAGGACATAGAAAATCAGTGTAACAATTTTTGGGAGTACATTTTCTTCCTACCAAATTACCGTACCTTGAAGTATCATGTTTATAGTAAATGGAAATCATTATTGGTAAGAATGAAACCGTGAGCAAACAGATAATTAAAAGTACTCTACTTGCAAAAAATTATATAGTTCCCGGTCAATTCAATCTTCCTAATCAAAAGAAGCACTTAATCGAATAATAACTCTGCTGCAAGAGACTAGTATTTCGAAAAATTATACTCATTGACCAGTAAATAAATAACATAAAAAAGGGGAGAGAGAGAGAGAGAGAGAGAGAGAGAGAGAGAGTTACAGTGACATTGACGCCATTAGGAGAGAGACGAACACGACCAAGGAGGGAGAGAGAGTTGCAATTGGTATTATACAAATTGAATAGCTCGTCTAGGTCTGGAATAACAGTGTACTTGTAATACAACAATACGCCGTACTCCTCATTTGTGCTCTTTTTATCCGCCATAGCTGTGGCTTGAGCTTCTGCATTTGTTGCCATGGCCTCAAACAAACCCTAAACACAATTTCCAATTTTACAATAGTTTGAATTTAGGGTAAATTGCAATCTGTGGGATTTTAAAACTATTTTCTTACAGTCCAATGACCGTATTTTAAATATTGTAATTTGATGACTTAAAAATTTAATTTTTGGCCAATTTAAATGATTTTCAAGTTATTTTGGTGAAATTAACTAACATTCGTTGGTTTAGTGAAAAGTATTACACTCCGATCGTTAATGAAAACAAGATGTCAGCTCAAACAATATACATATAAATAAATACAAGTAGTCGGAAAAATGTTATAAAATGAGAAAAAAAAATTAGAGAACAAAGTTTAATTTGGGTTAATTATCGGTCAATTGGTTCAAATGTACAAGTAATATTTAACAATTAGCGTGCTTGGGACTCAGACTGATTGTTTCAAAACACATTTAAAAAATTTATTTGTAAAATTTTGAAATTAAAAAAAATTATAAATTATAATGGACTTAACACTTACAACCTTCTTTTAGTAGACCTCCAACTTCAGATATGCACTTGAAATCAATGATTGGGTTAAAAATACAATACAAAAATAAGCCTCTATAAATTCATGTAGAAGGGAAGGAAGGCTACACTCTTAAAATCAGCTGCTCAACTCAGCACCCAATTTTTGGATAAATCTTTTTTTGATTTCAAATGAGGCGTGTAAAAGTGTTGAAGTGCAGATGAATGGTTTTTGGTGGGGGCAGGGCAGGAGGGAAGTGATAATAAGGGCATACGGTGGAAATCTTGGGACAAGTTGTGTACGATCAAATAAGTTGTTGGGCTTAGTTTTAAAAGTTTCAAAAATTTTAACATTGATATGCTTGCTAAACAAGGTTGGCGACTGTTAAATAACGACAACACATTAGTTACATGATGTATGAAAGCGAAATATTTCCCAAAAGGTTATTTCTTGAGTGCAAAACTGGGAGCAAATCTCAGCTACATGTGGAGAAGCATCCTAACATCACATGAAATTGTTCGAAAAGGATGTAGACGAAAGATTGGAGATGGCAGACAAACAGACATATGGAAGGATCCATGACTACTGTGCGCAGAAAATGGGTTTATGACAACTATCATGCCAAAGGAGTTGGAAGGAAGTAAAGTCAGTGGCTTGATGGAAATAGATCAAAAGCGACAGGATGAAGAGGTATTAATGGATGTATGCAATGAAAAAGATATAAATCTTATTAAGAAAATTATATTATCGTCACGGATAACAGATGACTCATGGTTTTGGTTTTTTGATAATAAATGATGTTTTTCAGTTAGGAGTTGTTATAGAATGCTGCAGGGAGAGATAAGTACACCATGTACAACTTTTTGGAAGAGGCTCTGGAGTTTAAATCTACCATCTAAAGTAACTCATTTTGTCTGGATAACCTGCAAACTGTGTTTGCCAACTGTATCACGATTGATGACTAAACGAATTCAAATTGAAGAGGTATGTCAATGGTGTCGAAATGCCTCTGAAACTGATATTCATGTTTTTTTATTGTGAGATTGCTCATGCAGTTTGGATGGCAGTGGACTTATATAATGCCATCAATATATCACCGTCTGATAGTATTATGGATGTTATGAGTCGATTGTTTCAAAGGTGTACTAGAGAATAGTGTAGCTTGGTGTCTGTAATTTGTAGGAAAATGTGAAATAGACGAAACAAATGGACATGTGATAAAGTAAATGTCTCAGTGTTCAAATTAAAAGCAGTTGCTATGAATAAGTTAACATAATGCAAACGAGCTCAGCAAGAAAAAGTGGCTAGACGAGGAAATACAGGAGGATCAAATGCACCAAGATCATGGGAGAAACTGCCAGTAAATTGGGTAAAAATTAATGTGGATGCTGCTTTGTTTGGGAGTGAAAATTGCATCGGGTTAGAGATGATAGTTCGAGATGCAATTGGGAATTTCATCATGGCTCGTAGTAGTAAACAAGAAAATCCGGTACCACCAAGGGAAGCTGAGGCCATGTGTCTGAAGGAAGCATTATCATGGATAAAAAATAAAGGTTTCCAGAGGTGTATATTCGAGATTGACTCTCAGGTCCTGGCACAAGCATGCAAAGGAAGTAGCGGAAATTCTTATTTTAATACAATTGTTAGTGATTGTATTGATAGTTTTAAGCACTATGATGATGTGCGAGTTTGTTTTACTCATAGATCCGCGAATGAAGCGGCTCATGTATTAGCAAGAGAGGCTCATTATGTTTCCCAGTAAAGATACAATTATTTAAGGGGGGTTGGATACAATTGTATAAATGTTTCGAATAAGTAATAAAATATAACAGTTTTTATATATATCCGATACAAACTGTTATAAAACTCTATCAAGAAATACTGATGTTCTTGAGAGCTGCTAGGTCGAATGATAATCGAGATCGATACACTATGTGATGACCTAAACTGTGTTTATATACTACACAGTTACAACTAAACAATCTAAGATATGCATTATCAAAAGCTAACTGAAACTGATACATATCTTCAACTGAATAGATAAAGTCATATAACTTAGACGTAAAAGATATCTACTCCACAATACAAGGAACAGAATAAATCTTCTAAGCTGACTGTCTTCAAATATTGATGACATCCAAATGCTGATGATGTGTCCAATCCTGATGACACATCAAATACTGATGACACCCGAACAACCAGATCATGAGCTTCTTCTGATCATTGAGAATTCAATACGTAACAATCTCCCCCAATTTATGCTTAATGTAATGAAGCACAAATTCCATTATCAATGATGCCAAAACCAATCTACAAAATGTACAAGGAGTAAAACTTACTTCAGTATCTTCAAATAACTTAAAGTTGTTTCCATAAAGTTTTTCAATCTTTCTTCCTCCTTATCTCGTAGGACTTTAACAAGCTTTTTCTTCAACTCTCTCTTCTCTTCAGTGTCTTCTCCAAGCTGATAGATGGTTGATCTCAACTTAGAAATTGAGTTTTTTATTTATCTCAAGATCACCAATCAACATGAAACTTAAACTGACATCTTCATTATCGGGACTGAAGGATAACTGAGGACTGTTGAGAAAAACTTTTAGCACTGTAGCTCCCTTTTCATCTTTATTTCTTGACCAGTATAAGTTCTGTACTCAGGAACATAATCACCATTATATTTATCATCTTTTGCCATGACTCTTCTTTTGATGACTTCAAGTATCATAGAAGACCAATTTCTGGTGACACTATTCTCAACTCTAAGAAGATAGTGAATATATTTCAATTCTGTCACAGTCTTCATTAAGAGTTGCTGCAATGTAAAGCTCTTTACTTTACCATCTCTAAAAAAGTACAGAATCTCTTCTCTGACATCATTATAATTTATCTTTCTATAAACGATCTTCACAGCTTCAACTCTCTCAAGATGTGAAGGAGAAATTCTTTCACCAAGATTCTTTATCAGAGTATTTGAATCCAGCAGATCAAATCTTAAAATCTCCATATCAGAATGACCAATGCCTCCTCTGGTTCGAGATTTAACAAGTTTCATTTTTTCATTGTATTCCACCCAAGTAGGTTTCTTGATGGACTTATCAACATCTTCATGTTCTGAAATAGAGTCTCTTAACCCTGCTCACACAAATTCAACATGCTTGAATCCTTTAGGATAATCAAATGTATAAATGTCGTCCATCTTCTATCCTTCTTGCTGAGAGGAGCATAACTTGTAGACAGATCATGAATCTTCCCTTTTGCTTTATGCCATAGTTCTCTCTTTGATTTTAAAACTCTCTGCACATAATCTTTGCATGCTTGATCAGCTTTCCTTCTATCAACCTTTTCTTTTTCATCAACCTCTGAAATATGAGGAGTGACTAATGTAGTAAGGGCTGACTCATTTAGTGTTTCGATCACTTTTTCATCAGAATCAAAATCAGTTATCAGGTTCATAGCATTAGGATCTACTTTAAGTATTAGCTTCAGCTTCAGTTATTTGTATCCAGCAGATCAAATCTTAAAATATCCATATCAGAATGACCAATGCCTCCTCTGGTTCGAGATTTGACAAGTTTTAGTTTTTCATTGTATTCCACCCAAGAAGGTTTCTTGATGGACTTATCAACATCTTCCTGTTCTAAAATAGAGTCTCTTAACCCTGCTGACACAAATTCAACATGCTTGAACCCTTTAGGATAATCAAATATATAAATGTTGTCCATCTTCTATCCTTCTTGCTGAAAGGAGCATAACTTGTAGACAGATCACGAATCTTCCCTTTTACTTTATGCCATAGTTCTCTCTTTGATTTTAAAACTCTCTATACATATCTTTGCATGCTTGATCAGCTTTCCTTCTATCAACCTTTTCTTTTTCATCAACCTCTGAAATATGAGGAGTGACTAATGTAGCAAGGGCTGACTCATTTAGTGCTTCAATCACTTTTTCATCAGAGTCAAAATCAGTTATCAGGTTCATAGCATCAGGATCTGCTTTAAGTATTAGCTTCAGCTTCAGTTATTTGTATCCAGCAGATCAAATCTTAAAATCTTCATATCAGAATGACCAATGCCTCCTCTGGTTTGAGATTTGACAAGTTTCAGTTTTTCATTGTATTCCACCCAAGAAGGTTTCTTGATGGACTTATCAACATCTTCCTGTTCTGAAAAAGAGTCTCTTAACCCTGCTGACATAAATTCAACATGCTTGAACCCTTTAGGATAATCAAATGTATAAATGTCGTCCATCTTCTATCCTTCTTGTTGAGAGGAGCATAACTTGTAGACAGATCATGAATCTTCCCTTTTGCTTTATGTCATAGTTCTCTCTTTGATTTTAAAACTCTCTGCCCACATAATCTTTGCATGTTTGATCAGCTTTCCTTCTATCAACCTTTTCTTTTCCATCAACCTCTGAAATATGAGGAGTGACTAATGTAGTAAGGGCTGACTCATTTAGTGCTTTAATCACTTTTTTATCAGAGTTAAAATCAGTTATTAGGTTCATAGCATAAGGATCTGCTTTAAGTATTAGCTTCAGCTTCAGTTATTTGTATCCAGCAGATCAAATCTTAAAATCTCCATATCAGAATGACCAATGCCTCCTCTGGTTCGAGATTTGACAAGTTTTAGTTTTTCATTGTATTCCACACAAGAAGGTTTCTTGATGGACTTATCAACATCTTCCTGTTCTGAAATAGAGTCTCTTAACCCTGATGACACAAATTCAACATGCTTGAACCCTTTAGGATAATCGAATGTATAAATGTCGTCCATCTTCTATCCTTCTTGCTGAGAGGAGCATAACTTGTAGACAGATCACGAATCTTCCCTTTTGCTTTATGCCATAGTTCTCTCTTTGATTTTAAAACTCTCTGCACATATCTTTGCATGCTTGATCAGCTTTCCTTCTATCAACCTTTTCTTTTTCATCAACCTCTGAAATATGAGGAGTGACTAATGTAGTAAGGGCTGACTCATTTAGTGCTTCGATCACTTTTTCATCAGAGTCAAAATCAGTTATCAGGTTCATAGCATCAGGATCTGCTTTAAGTATTAGCTTCAGCTTCAGTTATTTGTATCTAGCAGATCAAATCTTAAAATCTCCATATCAGAATGACCAATGCCTCCTCTGGTTCGAGATTTGACAAGTTTCAGTTTTTCATTGAATTCCACCCAAGAAGGTTTCTTGATGGACTTATCAACATCTTCCTGTTCTGAAATAGAGGCTCTTAACCCTGCTGACACAAATTCAACATGCTTGAACCCTTTAGGATAATCAAATGTATAAATGTCGTCCATCTTCTATCCTTCTTGCTGAGAGGAGCCTAACTTGTAGACAGATCATGAATCTCCCCTTTTGCTTTATGCCATAGTTCTCTCTTTGATTTTAAAACTCTCTGCACATATCTTTACATGCTTGATCAGCTTTCCTTCTATCAACCTTTTCTTTTTCATCAACCTCTGAAATATGAGGAGTGACTAATGTAGTAAGGGCTGACTAATTTAGTACTTCGATCACTTTTTTATCAGAGTCAAACTCAGTTATCAAGTTCATAGCATCAGGATCTGCTTTTACCTCAGGATTTGTGTCTGCATCAGGAGTTACATTCTGACAATGTCAGTGGCTGATCTTTTCTTCTTTTATATAATCAACTCTTCTGGCTTCTGAACTTCTTCATCTCCTTCATGTCCTTGTACAGGAACATAACCTTCTTAGATAGAAAATTCAGAAAAGTAGAGTTAAATGCGGTCACTTGACTTGATTTAGAATTCTTCCTCTTCCTCCTCTTCCTCTAGCTCTTGTAGATCTCCCACATCTTTTTCCTCTTCCTTTAGAAGTATTAGCTTCAGCTTTAATTTGAGCCATTAACTCCTTTTGTTGCATAACTGCTTCTTCAGGTGTTAGATCAAGAAATTCTTCAGTTATATACCCAAGAGCACTCCTAGCATTCTTTTGCTCAAACCTCTTGTCTTTGTAGTACAAGACAATCTCTTCACATCTTTCCTTATGCTTGTAAGGGAAGAATAATCCCCTAGCATCTGCTAAATTAGAGATTGTAATGCCATCATCCTCAGGAGCACCAGTAGTATTCTTGTGCTTGGCTTTATGAGCACCAGTAGACTTCCTTTGTCCCGAAGAACCAGTCTTCTTGGAATGTTGAGGTTGTTGAACAGTAGAAGCAATTTGAACATCTGTAACTGGATTTTTATTCTTATCACCATCATCATCAATATCTTTATCCTTTGTCTGAATGGAATCTGGTGTACATTTTGTAGCAACTATCCTCTCCCCCTTTTTGACATCAGTATTTGAAAGAAGAGAAAATAGAGCATCCAGTTTGTCACTCATAGAAGATACCTTATCTTCTAAGGAGGAAAGTCTAGAGGTCATGCTATGTTGAGAGTCAACAACATCTATGATAGTATTTTTCACACTTTTGAATTTAGTTGAGGTAGGTGTGTGAAGCATAAATCCATCAATTTTCTCCTTGACAGCAGCATGAGACTTCTTCATTTTATCAAGGTCAGAGTGAATTCCTTTAACAGAAATAGTGGAGGCCTTAAGATGCAACTTCAGATCAGGAGTTTGAATTTTATCATAGGCACGATGAATATGTTGCAGGCCAACAACAGATGAGATAGAAGTATTTGCAAGTTTTCATTTATAATCCCATTCTTTCTATCGAAAATGCTCAGCATCAGCATTGTAATAAGAAGGATTTTCATTGAAGTGCGAAGAAGAACCAACACTGGACTTCTTAGATGCATCAATTGCAGTCTTAAGCTGAGCTGTGTCAGAATCATCTACATCACTGTCATTATTAGAATCAGACAACCCATCAGAAGAATTTGCAGAATCAGGCAGAATTGCCTTGCCTTTATTCAAATCCTTTGCAAGAGATGCTTGTGGCTGATGAGATCCTACAACAGAAACATGGTAACACCTAAATCTCTCTGTTCTTTTCAAGTGACCTCATCACTTCTCACACAATATATTACTTTTAAGAGTATTATTGTTCTCACAGAAGAAACTCTATAAGAAAAAACTTATAAGATTCTTGTTTCAAAGCTACCTCTCCTTTTGCCAGTACAGGAGACTGCCACTCAAAAAAAAATTATATGATATTTTCACACAGTCTCACAAAAAGGCTCAATCACACATTTATCAAAGAAATAAGAGATGGCTGAGAAGAGTTGTATGCTTGTCATATAAATAGAGGTAACCTCAAAGAAGAGACTATTTATAATCATACAAACATGAGAATATATGAGGAAGTTGGCAATACGTTAAGGTGAGTCCTCAAGTGGAAGTGAGGATAGTGGTGGAACAAACAGCACATCCAGATGCTTTTACAAACTAGCAATCAGTTGGGGATCATTAATAGTAACTACTTCAGTTGAAGAATGAATCTCAGCAAGAGCTGTTGTAATATCAGGATTTGATCTGTCAGGAGAAGGTGAAAGACCAGCATCAGTACTTTGAACTGATGGTTCTTGTGGAGTCCAAGAAATGTGAGTTGCTTCAGCAATGCTTGGTGAAGGTTCTTGTGTGCTCTTCTCAAAAAATAGGATCATTTATGATTGCATCCAACTTTGACAATATCTCCTGATGTGTTTGCTTTTCCTGTAGTAGTTGAACAGAGTCAGCAAGAAGATCACTCTAAGAAATATTAACAATGATTTGTACAACCTCGGTGTCTACATCTTCCTTTTGAGAAGATGGTTCTTGTGTGACTGGATGTGTTGCAATTGCTAAATGCCTTTGAGACTTAGGTTCTTATGTACTGACATCCTTGGCAAGAGGCTGAGTCTTCTTCTTCTTTCTGATGTATCCAACTACTTCTTCACTTTTCTTTTCAACTGGCTCTTTGCAGTTGTCTTGAGTTCATCATTTGCTTTAATTACTGGAAGCTTGTCGAGCAGAGCACTAGCATCAGTAGTTGGCTCCTTGGTTCCAGTAGTGTAAACAGAGTCATCAGGATTTTTATCAATGGATTTCTTGATTTTTGACAAGGACCCTATTGACATCTGATCATCCGAGTCAGAATCATCATGTATGATCAATCTTCTTACCCTGACTGGAAAACAGTCTTCTTTCTTCTCACTTTCACTCAGTGAGGCTTGTCTAGCTTTCTGTCCAGATGTGACAGATTTCGTAAACAACCTTTTCTTTATTACAACTGATGTCTTTTGAGAGACAGCAGAGGAGGCTAATTTAGAAGCTGGGTGTGTTTGTTGTTTGGAAGAAGAAATGTTTGGGTTAGAAATAAGATGGGTGGTTTCTTGATTCTCAGTATCAGGAACTGTGACAGAGGTGCCAGCATCAGAATTTGTAGGCACTTGTGTGGGAGTAGGTCTATTTCTTAACGGAAATTGCCTGACCTCTCTAGGAAGAAAGGGAGGTCCTGAAAATTTATTCTTTTCATCCCTTTTAATATGATCAGTGATTGCTTTTTCAGAAATTTGAAAAACACATCATGATAAAAAATAGCATTAGGGCATATCATGATTTGATCAAATATAAATTGAAAGGAATTTATTTGTCCCAACTAACCATACCAAGTTCATTTACAAGATTTGTAAATGTTGCTTCAGGTAATGGCTTTGTGAAGATATCAGCCACCTGTTGATCAGTAGGAACAAAATGAAGCTCTATGGTTCCTTCTATGACATGCTCTCTTATGAAATGATATCTGATACTGATGTGTTTAGTAAGAGAGTGTTGCACCGGATTTCCTGTCATAGTAATAGCACTTTTATTATCACAATAAATAGGAATTTTTGAAAATGATAATCCATAGTCCATGAGCTGATTTCTCATCCATAACAACTGAGCACAACAACTCTCAGCTATAATATATTCAGCCTCAGCAGTTGAAGTAAAAATAAATTTCTGCTTCTTGCTGAACCATGAGACTAATCTGCCTCTCAAAAACTGACAGCTTCCTGATGTACTCTTCCTGTCTATTTTGCATCGAGTAAAATCAGCATCTGAATAACCACATAACGCAAAATCAGCTTCCCTTGCATACCAAAGTCCAAGTGAAACAGTACCCTTTAGGTATCTGAAAATTCTCTTTACTGCAATTTGATGTGGCTCCCTTGGATTTGCCTGAAATCTTGCACACAAACAGGTGGCAAACATAATGTCTGGCCTACTAGCAGTTAGGTATAAAAGAGAACCAATCATACTTCTGTAGCTTGTGACATCAACTGTTGTACCTTCATGAGGATCAAGTTTTGTAGCAGTTGCCATATGAGTGCTTGTAGTTGCACTTTCTTGCATATTAAACCTCTTCAGTAGATTCTTTGTGTACTTGGACTGATTAATATAGTTGCCATTATCAGTCTGTTTAATTTGCAAGCCTAGGAAATAGCTCATCTCTCCCATCATACTCATCTGATATCTTGATTGCATCAACTTTGAAAACTTATCACACAGTGTTTGATTAGTTGATCCAAAAATGATATCATCTACATAAATTTGAACTAAAAGCAAATCTTTACCTTTATTCAGATAAAATAAGTTTTATCAATTGTACCTCTTTTGAATTCACTCTCAAGTAGAAACTGAGCAAGGGTTTCATACCATGCTCTAGGTGCTTGCTTCAGTCCATAGAGTGCTTTATCAAGTCTATAAATATAGTCAGGATGTTTAGGATCCACAAATCCTGGTGGTTGTTCAACATAGACTTCCTCTTCAAGTTCTCCATTGAGAAATGCACTCTTGACATCCATCTGGAAGACTTTAAATTTCTTGTGAGCAGCATATGCCAAGAAGATTCTGATTGCTTCCAGCCTAGCAACATGAGCAAATGTCTCATCATGGTCAATACCTTCCTGTTGGGAATAACCTTTAGCCACCAATCTTGCCTTGTTTCTGATGATTGTTCCATCAGAATCAGTCTTATTTCTAAAGACCCACTTTGTGCCTACTATTGACCTGTTCTTAGGTCTAGGCATCAGCTTCCATACTTCATTTCTTTCGAACTCATTCAATTCTTCTTGCATAGCCATGACCAATCTGCATCCTTGAGTGCATCTTCTACTTTCTTTGGCTCTTCTTTTGAAAGTAGATTATGATACAAACATTCATTCTGAGTTGCACTTCTTGTCTTTACACCATCATCAGGATTTCCAATGATCAGATCAGGAGTATGATCTTTAATCCATTTTCTGGCACTGGGAAATGTCCTTCTGGAGCTAGATGTTCCCCCTGAATTGTATGCCCCATCAAATGCATTTGAGGCTCCCCATGAATCTGTTATGTTATCTCATAATGAAATATTGGGACTTGACTCATGTTCATCTGATGTTGAATAGCATTGGATTCTGAGAGATTAGATTGAGAAGAACCTTGAGATGATTCTTCAGTGTTAGTACCATCAGTTGACCCTTGTTGTTGCTCCCCCTCAACATATACAGGTTCATTGGTACAATGATTATCTTCAGAATCTGAAGGAGTGTAAGGATTTGGATCATCGTGATTTGACAGTTCATTAGAGTTTGATCCAGATTCTAACAATGTATTTTTATTTACAAAGATTAGACTTTCATGAGTGTCTTCTGCAAAACCAGGAATCTTCTTATCGTCAAAAGATACATTTATGGAGACAACTACAGTGTTTGTTCTCAGATTGAAAACTCTGTATGCTCTTGATGGTGAGTATCCAACAAAAATTCCTTCATCAGCTTTTGATTCAAACTTTCCTAACTGATCAGTATGAGTTCTCAAAACAAAGCACTTACATCCAAATACATGAAGATGTTTGAGACTGGGCTTCTTTTCTTTCAGCATCTGATAAGGAGTAACACTATGTATGTTTATCAGAGTGATATTCTGAGTATAACATGTTGTGTTTACTGCTTCGGCCCAAAAGTAAGTGGGTAGTTTTACTTCTTCTAGCAGAGTTCTGCCAGCTTCAATCAAAGTTTTGTTCTTCCTCTCAATAACACCATTTTGTTGAGGTGTACCAGGAGCTGAGAATTGTTGTTCAATGCCTTTGTACTTGCAGAATTCCTCCATTTTTGAATTCTTGAATTCAGTGCCATTATCACTTCTCAGAGTTTTCACTTTATGAGTGGATCCATTTTCAATTTGCCTTATGTGGTCTAGAAGTATTTCTGGAGTTTCATCCTTCCTGTGTAGAAAATAAACCCAAGTATATCTAGTGAAATCATCAACAATTACGATTGTGTACTTTTCCTGTTGATGGACATTATGTTCACTGGTCCAAAGAGGTCTAAGTGTAGCATGTGATATGGCTTAGAAATAGAGATTCTGTTTTGCTTTTGAAAGATACTCTTCTTTGTTTGGACTTTTGGCAAGCATCACAAAGACCATCAAATGAGTATAGCATATTTGGTAATCCTCTTACAAGCTCCTTCTTGGCAAGTTCATTGATTGAATTGAAGTTGAGATGTGAGAGCTTCTTATGCCAGTTCCAGCTCTCATCTATTGATGCCTTAGTGATAAGATAAGTAGCTTCCTTTTCAAGACTTTCATGTAGCCTTGCTTCATATATGTTACCATATCTGTATCTTATCAAGACAATTTTCTTTGACTTGTTATGTACAACTTCACAGTGTGAGTCATAGAGTACCACATGATAACCTCTATCAGTGATTTGACTGATGCTCAGAAGATGATGCTTCAGTCCATCCACCAGAGCTACATTCTCTATTTCTACCTTTCCAATTATCAAGTTTCCATATCCCAGAGTATGTCCTACATTTCCATCTCCATAAGATACATCTGGGCCAGCCTTCTTTTCAAATTCTGACATCAGGGATTTATTTCCAGTCATGTATCCTGAACATCCATTATCCAAGACAAGTGTATTTTTCTTGTTGCACTGCAATCAAAAGAATAATTAATTTGAATGATTTTTAAGGACCCACACTTGTTGGGCCCTCTTTTTGGATAACTTAAGTCTTTGTGTGTCAGGAGTACTTCTGACAGTTTTTCCTTTGTCAGGATTTATCTTGTCAGAAGCAGATTTAGTAGAACCAAAAGAATTAAGCATACAAGCAACTTTATTAAATTTAGGCAAAAGTTCATAATAGTTGTGATACAACTTATGATAGGAACTACAAGTATAAATCGAATGCTAACTACGACCATAATGAAAACAAGGATTTTGTGGTTTATAAAATACTGATCTACCCCTAATATCAGACACAGGAATAGCAGTTTTTTAATTTCTTACTCCTCCTACAATCAATAGCAAGATTATTAGTATTTCCACAGTTAAAACAAGTTTTTCTAGGAGCATTGGAAATAACTTTGTAATTTGAATCATTAGAAATACCTTGCTTACCATTCCTGTTTCTTTTAGGACTTTTTACTTGAGGTTTGTCAGTAACCTCAGATAATTTCTTTTTCAATTGTCTTGCTGACAAAAGTCCTATATTCTTTTCTTTCTTAACAGTCTTAATGGTTTCCTTGCTCTCCATTCTTTGAGATCTATTATTTACCAATTTTTTTGTGATACTGATGTTGAACCCTTTTCAAAGATGGATTTGGGTTCATCAGCTTCTGTAGAGATAAACTTAACAGGAGTCTTAAGGAAAATTTTATTTTCAGTGTCAACATCTTTAACTCCGTCTTTATAGCCTAGGCATTCTTTCCAGTTTTTCTTTGAGATCATCTCATGAACCTTTTTTCTTGAATCAGTCCAGGCTTTAAGGGGTTTTCTATCATTTTCTAAATCCTTTTCTAACATACGGTATCTAGCCTCAAGGATCTTTACTGTATGTTTAGCTCTCTCGCATTCTTTTTTCAAATCAATCTGATTTATTAAGTCAGACTCTAATTGTACATTCCTAGATTTTAAGATCTCAATTTCAGTTACAAGTCTATCATTTTCTAGAGTCTTATTCTTAAAATTACCATGTAGAGATTTAAGAATAGATTTCAACTCAGATATATCTTCAGTATCAAAAGAGAAGAAAGAAGTTGGTACCTTAGACTCAGAGGAAGCAGGATCATCAAGGCTAACCATCAGTGCATAGCATGTGTCTTTATTTTCAGAATCAGAGGAGTCCATCCAATTCTTGCTTGATGTGATCAGGGTTTTGTTCTTCCCTTTATCATGCTTTGTTTTCTTACACTCTATAGCAAAGTGACCAGGTTCATCACAGTTGAAGCACTTGACCTTTGTCCTGCCTACCTTTCCAGCTTTGGAGTCCTTTCCATCGCTTCTTCCAGTTGACTTCCTTTCACCTCCAGTGAACTTCTTTCTGAAGCTTCTGTTGTTCTTAGACTTCCTGAATTGCATTCTCTTGAAGCCCTTAACCATCAATGCAGCCATTTGCATGACATCAGAATCTGTCATGTTCTTATCAGTTTCAAAATCAGTATCATCATCAGGATTTGATGTTGAATCATCAGTATCTGATTCTGGCAAATTGTTCTTCTTTCTTACAACTCCAACAGACTTTTCTTTTGAATCTTTATCATTTACTTTTAAAGCAATTGATTTCCCTTTGTTGCTTTTCCTCTCCTTCTTTTGTTGGACTTCCAAATCATGAGTTCTTAGCATGCCATAGACTTCATCTAGAGTAATTATTTTCAAATCATACTGATGTCGTATGATTGAAGTCCGAGTCTCCCATTCTTCACTCAAGGCTCTCAGAAACTTGGTGTTTGAATTCTCTCGATCATACACCTTTCCCATCAAAGACAGATTGTTGAGCAGGGTCAAAAATCTGTCATAGATGTAAGTGAGACTTTCATCAGGCTTGGCCTCAAAGTGTTCATATTCTTGAATCAGAACAACCCTTCTGTTCTTCTTGATATCCATGGTTCCTTGAAATTGAGTTTCAAGGGCATCCCAAATCTCTTTGGCAGTCTTGTAGGCTATAACCCTATTTGACATCACGGAATCAAGACTGTTATGCAAAATGTTTCTTACCTTTGCATCTTTCAGCACAACTACTTTCTCTTCTGGTGTCCACTCACTCTTCTCCTTTAGCTGATAGTGTTCAACAACAGTAGGAGTTGCAGGCACCAATTTTGTTGGCATGTAGGGTCCATCATTAATTACGTCGAGATAATCTGGATCTGTAGCTTCTAGGTGCATGAACATCTTCACCTTCCATGTAGGATATTCAGCCTTTTTCAGAATGAGAATTTTAATACTTTCATACTTGTTCAGAGACATGTTTAGATCGTTTCTTATTGTAAGTTTATCAGTGACCTCTGATACCAATTGTTACCCAGTAAAGATACAATTGTTTAAGGGGGTTGAATACAATTATATAAATGTTTCAAATAAGTAATAAAATATAACAGCTTTATATATATGTGATAAAAACTGTTACAAAACTCTCTCAAGAAATACTGATATTCTTGAGAGCTGCTAGGTCGAATGATACTGGAGATTGATACACTATGTGATGACCTAAACTGTGTTTATATACACAGTTACAACTAAACAATCTAAGATATACATTATTAAAATCTAACTGAAACTGATATATATCTTCAACGGAATAGATAAAGTCCTATAACTGAGACGTAAAAGATATCTACTCCACAATATAAGGAACAAAACAAATCTTTTAAGCTGACTGTCTTCAAATACTGATGACATCCAAATGCTGATGATGTGTCAAATCCTACGACACATCAAATACTGATGACACCCGAAAAACCAGATCCTGAGCTTATTCTGATCATTGAGAATTTAATATGTAACACATTCTATTTCACGCTCTCGGGAATGGCATGAAAATACTCCCGATTTTATTTATCATGTAATCTTTTCTGATATGTTATAAAAAATGCAAGTACGTTTATCGTAAAAAAAACATATAAAATTATAAAGAACACGTTAAACTGATCCTATACACCCATCCGGTTCTAATCCGGTTCTTACCCTTATATATGTTCATTATTTTTTTTCATGTATACATATATAAAAAAAATATATCTTAATACATTTTTATTATGTACAACATACATGATTATATTAATATTAATATAATTAATAGTAATACTATTAATATTATTAATAGTAATATATTTGTTATAAAAGAAGGCAAACTATAATCACATAAAATTTATATTAATGAAGTAGTTAAAAATAAATTGTTAACATCATAATATATAAAAGATGATGTATAGTACATATATTGAAAATTATATAAAAATAAAAATTTAATTTTATATAAGTGTTTATAATATATTTTTTGTTGACGATAATATTATTAATAATTATTCTTTGATTAGATAGAAGAGTTATATATTCTAAATTGATAAGTATTCGCATATCTACTTTCTTTGTTTAAGTAAATTTGTAACATGTTTCCTCGTTTTTCAATAATTTTCTTAAAAATAGAAAATTGCGAAAATTTTAAAAAATTTGGAAAAGAAATATGGAAAATTTTTGCGCCCCTTTATTATTCGTTCGGTCATTTTAGCCCCAAAAAAAAGTAATTAAACATTTTGCGAGAAATTATACTACCACCATAGCTGTTCAGCAGTAAAAAACGAAATGTAGAGGTCAGTTGATAAACGACGCCGTGTCAAACATATTTATACCAAGCCGGCGCGTTATTGAAGCCGTCATCTCTCTCAAACAAAAAAACACACACTACTGCGTGATCTAAGGTAAACTTTTTCAACTCTACCTATATCCGTTCTATCAATCCCAATGTGAGTTTATCTTGTTTCTAATATTTGTATTAATTCTTTATTTAGTTGATGTAATTGCTAATATATTGTTAATTATATGTATTTTGGTTTGTTATTTGTTCAATAGCTTATGTCTTTGACTATACTTGATGGGTTTTAATTGTTATTTTTTCCTCACTGTTTTTTTAGTTTTTGAGGTGCCCTTATGGCTAATTTTACTGTTTAATTTAGAAAATTTATTTTTTTAAATTACTATAATGGGAAGTTTCTTGGGTTTTGTGAGTTTTGAATTGGGGATTTATCTTAATTAATAAGTATTTTACGTTGAAAGTGGAAATGATTTGAATTTGAATGCACTGTGAAGTTAAAGATAGTTTCTTGAAAGTGTGAAGTACGAAAAGTTTGGGCTTTTGTGCTGTTTTGTGTTGGTTTTGGCTTATTCATTTTGCGAAGTTGTGTTTAAAGCTTTATTGGATTAAAGTTGTGTGCATTTTGTGTTTGGAGATATGGTTTACCAGTTTACTCGAAATGTTTTGATAAGATACTCGGAGCACAGTGTTTGGATTCCTGTGTCTAGAATAAGAAGAAATGTAATTGGGCAGATCAGAGAGAAAATTAAATGGGGCATAAATTTTGTTTAGGTTCATAGGTTAGATATGGGTTAATTATCAAATAACTCACTTATTGCAACTCAATATATCAAGCGGATCACCCAGAATTTGTTGGTCTTTGTTAAACACTTAACAGGCGAAATATATTGCGCTCAGTTAAGTTTTTAAGAATTGATGAACGGAAAAGGCTGATGTGTATATCTAACGGCTAGTTTTGCTGAAATGGCCTTCCACGTCAGACTCGGCCCACTTATACATATGGTTATATCGGGTTATTAGGGTTTTTCATACCCATTTTCTTTTTCAATTGACTTGAACACTAATCTCAACTAATGTCTTCGAATCACCGTATTTGTATAATTCCTGTAACTTACTTAATGAAAACCCTATGTTTTAGCCATCTTTCTGGGGGTTAAAGAATCGTACCTCAACACTCTTTTATTCCACAAATAATCTTTGATTGTTGTTTAATACATCTCATTTACTCAATTTTAAAGGATTTAGGGTTTTGAAAGTGTCAATTGATCTCACTTGTGTTTATCTGTAGGATATATATGTCAGGTTGTATATATATATATATGTCTTTTTCTTTGTTATATTTTTCTTTCATTTTATTAATATTTCAATAGCATATATTTTCTTTGCCATATCAACATTCGACACCAACTGCCTATCAGCTCCAGGTTAGGTCCATGTCATATAATTTAACAAAAAATGTGTATTTTAACGTCAAAATTTTAAAATTTTGACAGAGCGCAACATTTTATCTTTGAGTGTTTTAATAGAGACCAAAAATTTCGGGGTGATCCGCTTGACACATTGGACTGGAAAAAGTGAGCTATTTGATGATTAACCTGTAGGGATTAGTGTAGCCACATTTAATATTCTGACTTTTTTTTAAGGTTTTGATTGAACTTAAAGAACATGTTTCTACAAAATTCTTATGTGTTTTTGAGGTTTAACCTGTGTGTGTAGTTAGGGATTTGCATGGTCTATTTAACAATTTCTTTGGTCTATCATTGTTGGAAGCAGAACACCTTGAAAGTTAAAATACTGTTTAAAGTGAAAGAAATTCTTAGACTGGTTGAAGCTTCCCTTTTGCCTCTTTACTTATTACGCTTTATCTGTATAGTGCTTGTCAATTAGTCTTGACAATTACAGTGAGATCATAGGTGACTGCTAACTACATTTATAAGTTATGGCCTTATGGGTGGTTTATAGATTCATGTCATTGTAAAATGAGTTCTGAATGTTTGATTTGATTGGATTTGGTTCACGAATTTACCTAATGTTTTCTTTTTTGTCACAGTGTGCAGTTATTAAGTCGAATATTAGTAAGCCTGAACAATTGTAAGGAGGGAAATTCGGCCCCACAATGGGTAATTTAGATTCTGAAGGAAGTGACACTGATATTGATTTGGAAAGTGGGGGGAATACAAGTGAGGAAGATGGAAGGATAGTTCATGATCTTAGTGCTGATCATGGGAAGAAAGTCTTGCGTAGGACATGGAGCGGATTTGTGGGATTAAACAGGTCTGCAAGGGTTGGAAATGGCTTAAGTTCATATGATGAAGTGTCCATTTCTGGCCGGGCTTCTGCTGATAATGTTAATATAATATCAGACCACTTGGCCGAAAATTTTGTTGATTCACTGGAGAAGAAGATCAGTAAAGAGAAGAAGAAAACCTCAAATTGCAAAAACCCTTCAAAACCACCTCGACCTCCGAAAGGTCCGTTGTTGGATGCTGTTGATATGAAATATGTAAAAGAATTTTCTGAGCTTGCTAGGTTGAAGCGTCGAAGGGTTGAACGAATGAATAAATTGAAGAAAAAGAGATCTGAGCAAGAATCATCATCTAGCTCGAATGTTATTGCACTGATTGTAACTTGTATCTTCGGCCTTGTAATCATCTTCCATGGTCAGTACATCTAAAGTTATACTTTTTTTGTCAATTATTTTTGATTCTTAGTTCTGGCATGGAGTTTGTTAATACGTTTATCTACTACCTATCAGTCCCGATTTTATAATGAAGTTCAGAGACTTGACACAACTTGAAAACAAGTCACTACTTGTACAGTCGTAAGTCCAACTCTATAGATGATCTGCACCATTATTTTTATTATATACGGGTCTGGGCATATAATACTTATGTCATTAATCATTTTCTTCTAATCAAGATATCATATGAAAAAGTGTAGCACGCACTAGGACCAATAATGCAGAGCATGAATTTAGATAAGCTATTATTAAAAAGTTATATATTCATTTTTTTAAAAATTCTAGAATATGATCATATTTTCTTATGTAAATCTTTTGATTGATAAATACTGCGGAGTAGATATCAATTAGAAGTAGCTTCCTTATTATTGGAATTGGATTTGTTGCTTATGTTTTAGGATCTGTATCGAAACTGTTGTAATTTTCATTATAAAATGAAGTTGAATTGTAAATTGAGTATTTTGATGATAAGTTTGCGGATTAGGTTCAATATTACCCTTTTGAATCCTATCTTACATCAATTAACCTGAGAGCAAATATTGGTTGATGCAAGTGTTAAAGAAAAAGCTGGGATCTGAATCTTTAAACTGTTAAAAAATAGCTAAATTTAGTAGACTCGGAGTACAGAGGGCACTGTGCGGGTTAAGGGAAGCATGTGATACTGTGTCTAGAGTTGGAAGTGCAGATCAGCTGTTACTGCCTGAACACTTGGTTGAGCTTGTACGATCTAATCGTTTTTACTTCAAAACCTACCGACACATTAATCTATATGTTTGTCAACTTGTAACAAACTACATGTTCTCTAAATCCATGTGAATCTGTTGCAGAAAATAACCTTATCTTGGGTTTTTAGTTTTCTAACAGAATGTGAGCATTAAATTTTTGTGCAAACCTTATCATAATTTTGTTGGATGATGCATTCATTTATTGCACACTCAAGTACTCCACAGTGAATAGTTCAATATATGAGAACAGTGATGCTGGTATCCGGAATTAGAAAATATTTAATGGTTTGGTATTACCAATAACTAATTGGATGCTAAACCATATGTTATTTTTTCGCCAAGTAGTTAAAAGTATTTTGTGTTGCCTGTTTTATTATTGTTGGTTTTCAGGACTTCTGGGTTCTCGCGTATGACTCAAATGAAGAGTGTTCTTTGTCATTAGCTCAGGTATATATCTGTAACATTTTATCTTCATAAGTTTGATTCTCAAAATTTTGTTACAGATGATGCACAAGCTATTGTTCATTACCTATCTCCTACATATATTTCCGTTTAAAGAGAATTTTACCATATATATCTTTTACATATATTGCAAAGAAAATTGCGACAAGGTTTACAGTTTTTTTCCTTTTTTAATTATGAAAAAAATCTTCAAGCATCTTCTTCTTTAGTATGCATGTATATACAAAAGATGTTAGAGCTTAGTTCCATCAGGGAATGATATATATCTTTCCATATGAAAGAATTTTATTGTAAGCAGTTATGCAGTCAACTACCTACATTAACACAACAATGGTTCAGATAATATCTACCTTGCACTAAAACCAACAAACTAGGCACATGACACCTCGTTGCAAATGGATGTCACGCTCTTAATTAAAGTTGGACACATGTCTTTCTCTTCTTTAAAGCTGTTGCTTATGTGTTTTCACTAATTTATTTTATATTATAAAAAAATTACTATTAAATATAAATTACTTTCTCTTCCTCCACTAATTCTCTCGAATCCTCATTTTCTCTTTCTGTCCTCCCATTAACTCTCTCTCCCTTGATTTCTCATTCTCCCATCTTTCTTTTATATCAAGTATTAATCATTATGTAACTTAAATAAAATATGAAACAGATTTATTAAAATATCTAAATTAGTTATGCCAAATTAAAATAGTGTTACTTAATACAGTCTATAGGGTTGATGGCTCTGAATTCACCCTCGCTGAGGTTAAGATAAAATGAATGTAAGAGCAGGGCTATCTTTGTAAATACAGGAGGGTGTGTTATATTATTACAAAAATTTCCAATTCACTTTTTATACTGAAAATTCATTTAACCTCGAGTAAGGTCTCTAAGGTTAAACTCAGGGCCATTTCTCTCATATATAATTATGATCATAATTATAAAAAAATAAATAATTAGTAAAAAGTATTTCATATTGCACCTAACTATGAAAAATAAGTTGTATTATATAATGGCTGTGTATTCAATTTATTTTTAACAACTTTATTAGCTTACAAATATAGTGCGGATTGAATTTGTGGCCAGTTGAAGCATGAAATGGTCATTCATGATATTTTCTTGATTTCCAATGTCATATGGTGATCACGTATAATCTGTAGTTGTGACTATGATTTATTTGTCTTACAAAAATGTTGACCTTTTCAATTTTTTTATTCATACTGCAGAAAACTTTGATTGTTATCAGCCTCAAAAGTTTGGACAATGCGCTTCTGCTGAAGTTGATATTCTAGTAGCTTTGCAGATTTGTAGTAATGGTGCTAAATCATTTAAGTTTTGCAGAATAGGTTTTAAAGATGTTGACAATAGTTTACAAAACTGTGAATCTATGGTTGCTATGAACAGAGGCCAGTTTCTGTAAATCCATTATTTTAATTTGCATTTTAGTCTTTTACTTTTTTGCTGACTCAAAGTTACTGAGTGACTGAGAACAAGATAAGAAGTGTCTGCCAGATAATTTACAAATACTTAATGTTCTAATATGAAAGAAAAATCGGGGTATCAATACATACATAATTTTATATTTAGACCTTTTTCGCCGCAAATTCTTCTACATCTCTATTATTTGCTCATTATTCTCTTTTGTGAATTTTTGAAACATGAATTGATAGTTACAGATTTGAAATCTTTCAACGCTGTTTATCTTGAAGAATTTGGTTGTCTTTGTTTCCAAAAATTTATTAACCTTAAGTAAATCATACCAAATGTATGAGACCTTGTTCATCTTGAAGCAGTAGTAACCTTGAATACCAAAATGTATGAGACCCTTAGTATCAGACCAGGTAAAAAACGATTTATCTTCTAGCCAAGAAATCTGAGTTAGAGCCATGAGGCAAAAATTGATACATCTTTTGATAGTAGGGAATTTTTGTTCAAAAGGCCAAAACTGATTCATCTCTTGGCAGAGAAATTGGATGAGAATAAAATTATGAGAATAAAATTATGTCTTTAGAATTTTATGCATGTACAATACTAAAGGAAAAGAGTTCAAAGGAAAATAGTGAACTAGGAGATCACTTTATCCTTGATTTGACATATGTTGTAAACTGCTCACCTGCTTTGAGGGATGCATATGCATATCCGCTCATCTACTAAAACATACACTTCTGTTGTAAATTTGCGCCTGTAACTTCTATGCTAAGCTTGAACATGAAGGAGTACTTCGTGCCAAACAAATTACTGTAAGGGATACATATATATCTCACATCGTCAATGAGGATTCAAGCATTGAATGGATTAGCTAGTTGAGTAAATGAGATTAATCAAATCCATTAATACATAAATATTATTGCTAGTCTAAATTTAACTATCATCATAGCTAAAGGACACAAAGAAATTCTAAATCCTTTTTTAGTTCTCTTTGCTAGGTCATCAAATCTTTGCTTACATGCAGCAAAATCAAATCCAGACAATTAACAGATAATTCTCCCCATGAGCTTAATTAAAATGAATAATAAGACTACAAATTGAGATTCCCAAAAATCTAAGACTCGGTATTTGGAGAACAATGACCATGGACGAAATCACATTCTTGAATTCACTGAGTCTTCACAGGTTCAGCTCGAGGCCTCCACAGACCCAACTTGTATTTGTGGGTATATTTTAATATCAGTTTTCTCTGAAACAGCAAAGCAGATTATTAAGTGACTCTTACACAGAACATCGAACAAGATGCATAATTAGATACAGAAAATCAATAATCACAAAGGCAACAGATACAGTTATTTAACTTTGATTAATTTAAGCTATAAGGTAAAACTCTAAAGTTGTGTTCACTTGGATGAAATGTAATTGGGAGAGAATGGAATAAGATTTGTACTCTAGTATGAAAAGAATGTTATAATTTTTATAAATAATTTCATAATATTTCTCGCAATTTAGACTGAAACTCTGTCCCACGAATTTTGGAGGGAATGCTCAATTAACCTTCTTCCTCACTTTTCCCAATATTTTCATCATAGAAGATTTATGCTACCTCCATTCCCCTTCTTCCTAACTTTTCCTATAATCTTCGCCATAAAAAATTCTGCTACCTCATGTTTGCTTGCCATCCTCCCTTACATCCTTTCTTTCTCCCTAAATTTTGTTCAAAATTTTTCATTCAATTCTCACCAAGTGAACACAACCTTAAGCACTAAAGGTGCTATACACATAACCATCTAACTGATCAACAAGCCAAAATTTTATAGTGCTATCTGTTTTGACACCAGGGTGTACAAAAAAGACAAAAAAAGCCTAACTGAAAGATGCAAGTATAAAGTATGTATCATGTAACAATGAACATTTCAAAATCAATGATCCATCAATATATTGTAAATATTATAAACTATGCCAATCCTTCTATGCTATATCTTACTAAGCGGAAAGTCCACTTTTTCAATTTTTTTCCTTAAAAAAGAAAGGTTAAAAAGAATGGTAAAAACTAATCCCGGTCAAGTAACTGGGAATGGAGGGAGCATAATCATACATTAAGATATGTGATATACTCAACCTAGCTTTTTATGGAAAAATACAGATAATATCAGTTAAACGTTTGCAACTACCACACAATTATCTGCAGAAATGGGCAAACCAATATTTTAATAGTGAAAAACATAAAGCGTGATATAAAATTTATGACATGCCCTTAATGATGATCATTATGAAATTTTACTATCAGTAGACTGATACAGTAACCTATCTGAGGCAGGAACCTTGATGCTAGTATGAAATAATCACCTAAATATATCTGCAAAGTAATATACGTAAACAGAAAAATAAAAAACAGCTCTTATCGAAAAAAGAATGTCGCCTAGTATTTTATATAATTGCGTTTAAGAGTTGATATGCAAGAAGTTCTCTTTCCTTATATTCAGTTTTTACTCTTGGCAGTCATCATCATAAGCAGTTTAAACAAAGTCACAGGAAGTAATATTCAGTTTTTACTCCAGGCAGTCATCATTATAAACATTTTAAACACGATCACAGGAAGTAGCACATACTTTACTAAGTTATACATTACATGACATATAGAAAAACAAATTCAAGAAAATCATTAAGTTTAGAGTAAACAGCAATTAAAAAAGGGCTTTTTGGAAAAAAATTACATGTTTGCAAGATTCAACACCGAGTTGCTTGAGCTTGAGCGTACGAGTAACGAGCAGCTTCTGAAAATCACCAATCCCATTTTCAAGCTTCTCTACATAGTTTTCCACTCCTTTTCCAACACCCTTCAAGAACTCTGGTATCCCAACTTTCACTACACATTTTAACCATTAAATAAAATACCCATCTTCAGTTTCCCACATAAATTACCAAAAATGTAAACATATACACATACACATACACATAAAAATGTAAACTTTACAACAGATACACATACACATACACACACACACAAAAATGTGAACTTTATAACAGATAACCATATACAAAGAGGAATAAGGAAAAATTACCTTGATAAGGGGTTGATTTGGAGGAAAAGCTTCTGAAATTTGAAGGAAAATAAGAGTGTTTAGACAAAAATCTTGAGTTCATTGATGCAAGTTGCTTCCCAGCCATTTTGTAGCGAGATTTTTCACAAGTTGAGGTCGACAAAATGAGTAAAATCTTGACCCGACGCGAATCCGGAACTTTTTTTTGTTGAGTACACATTTCTCCTCGCAACTGAATAGTGACTTAAATTGTTTTCCTAAACTATAATTTAAGGCATTTTGATTAATTAGACAATATCCTAAGGATATCTTAAAATACCAGGATATCTCATTTTTAAGGCTTTACTAGAGATACCTTATTTCAATTTTTTTAATAAAGAATTTACTTCCTTTTTTTTACACATATCTTCTCTCTTATATTTTACATTCACTCCAAATATAATGCAAATATAATATTATATAATTAAAATATAATATTATTTTAATGCTAAGACACAACTATAAGATATTGTTGTTGAAGTATATACATGAAAATATTGTCCTAAATGATTAGGATATCATATTTTATAATATTTTTAAGGTATTTTTTAATACACTCTTGGACTTATTCTAAATGGCAAAAGGCAAACACAAAGAGGAGTTTTTTTTTTTGACGAAAACACATTTCGAAATCTGAGAGATCTCGCCTGGAGGAGTATTAACAAGATTACAGACAAATATTCTTTTAAAATATAAAGTAGATTATGTAAGTCAATGAATTTATCCCAAAAATAATAAGAAAAACCATTTAACTTATTAATTATTAAAATGTACTAAATTATGATAAATTTGTGAGTTTTTTTTTTATATTTTTAAAAATTGTTAAATACATATATTTTTTTAAAAAAATATCAAATATTACTGAAACATAAATTTTTTACAATTAATATAAAATAAAAATATATTAAATGATATTTTGAATGTCCTTTATAATGTTTCTAAATATAGACATGTAGCATTGCTCAAAATATGAGTTCACTGAAGCTAGAATAGAATATCACCACTAACAGATGATCGAGAATAGAATTTCACCTTAGGCCTGTTTTCATAAACAATATTACATATTTTGAATATGATACCAAAAATTTGAAATTTTCTTAAATGGCACTTGACGTTTATTATTTCATTTGACGTTTATTATTTCATTAGTGTGAATGATATTTTACTGCTAAGGTTCATTTTATTAATAAAATACGGGCAATAACAATACGACAATTTATTATTTGGGAACATTTTGACAAGACTTACATTTTTCAAAAATTGTTCTACTCAGTGCAAGTGTTTATTGAAAAAATGATCAATCCTTTTGTCCAAAATACCCATTCCAAAAAAAATCACCAGATACTGGAATATCAAAATGATATGACACTTTCAATGGAGTATCACGATAATACTCTTTTGTCAATAGATTACTCTGTCAGTGAAGTATCGGTCCTGATACTCCTCTTCCGGTGAAGCATCACTTTTATTTTTTAAATATTTTTCTAAAAATAAAAATAATATTTTAAAATTTTAGATACTCCACTGACAAATGAGTATCTCACGTGTTACTTCACTGACAAAAGTATATTGAAAGTACATAAAACTTATTAAAATGTTTTTATTAGTATGTCTAATTTGAAAAACTGATTAATTAATATATCCCATTTATCATTATATTTATGAATATATCTCATTCTAATTTTTTTTGTACAATTTTGTATTAACCATGTGTCGTCGTGTATTACACATTTTAATAGGAGGATTAAAATGTTAGCAACATTCTGTATAAACTTATTAATCAACTCTTAATTCAATCGCTCTCCTACGGTATACAAAATAAGATTGTACTGGTAACCATAATAGGTTTGTCTAGTTTGTGCTCATGAGAACATCCTAAAAAAATGTGATAAATTAGTTGTAAAAATTTGATTGGTGGAAATTTTTGTATATGCACGGTCCATCATTATTAATGAGCTGTCCACCAATTAAATTTTTACTACTCATATATCACACTTTCTTGGCGTGTGTCTATGAAACACACTAAAAAAATCCATAATAATAAGTAAAACTAAACCGTCTTCTAATGCAGCAAGTAGCAACGACAAAACATGATGATAATTGATAACAAACCACTTCAACATCAAGTTTCAACTTTAACAAAATAAAACGTACTGGTTACAAGTATAATTACACAGATCTACAGAATTACATAATATGTAGCATCTACTAACACATATAGTAACCATTTCACTGTCAAAATCACCACTCCAAGAATTCCTTCTCCACCGACTCAGCAAGTGGACCCATCCCCGTTGATCTGAAATGTGGGATAATCTGCTTCTGCTTTCTGCATAACATCAGCAGCTAACTCTTCATGAAATGTAGGATCGTATGATGCGGCTTTCTTCATAATGTCAGCAGCTAACTCTTTATGGGACGTAACAACTTTGTCACTGTCATCATTTGGTAAAGTTATATGGTATGCATCATCTGATAAAGTCGGATGCTGATCACTGTCAGTTTGCAAAGAAGGTAATGCAACCTTATTTACATTAGTTAAGTTTGTACTAGCTGTAGCTGACACGCTATGAGTTACTGCTATCTGATCCTGCGCAATCATGAACTCAGCCATCTGTCGTGTATATCTTTCCTTGTCTCTTTTACTTGCCTCGATGTATGGCTGCAATACATATGTAGTAACTTGCAGATTAAACAATTAAATGGGCCAAAGAAATTTTCCAAATATATATTCAGCAAATGAATGGCTCTCTTAGATTATTTGGTTCAAATTATCGTTTGCGTATGAATTAGCAAAGCACAGAAGGGTAGTATTAATTTTTTACTGTTTTTCTAATACTCCATTCATTTAAAATAAGTGTCGCTTTGACTTTCTGCACGTTATATTTCTATTCAATAAAAAAATTGTAAAAAATAATGTGTGGAAGTCACTTTTTTTAGACCTTAAAATAAGTGCCGAAAGTCAAAGCAACACTTATTTTTAAATGGAGTGAGTATCACATTATTACTAGAAAAGTAAAGTATACCTGTCGATCATGCTCCGAGAGCCGCTTCCATGCATCATTTGCCATGATTTTTATTTGTCCTGGTGAACCCTTTCCATGTATCATCTTTAATCTTTCACATTCCATCCTGAGAAAGATCATATATGCCGTTCTAAGTCCCAGTGGAGCATTTGGGTGTTGCTTCATTTCCTTCAAAGATGACTTTTTAGTTTCCTTGGCTTTTGATGGCGTTTTCAGGACTAAATTTGTCTCTTCTGGTGGCATTTTCAACGACGGGTTCTTCTCCATTGAATTGATCACTGCTTGAATTCTTATACAACATTAAAAGAACTACTGGAGTGTTCAATTTACACTTAATTACATGTAGTTTTAATAGTTAAGATATGATGTCAACTCTGCTTTGTAACCTTGGTTTAAATTATTGTTTTCAAATGACCACTAGTGCATGCAAATTTAATTGGAACTCAATCACGTACACCACAACTAGTACCTAGGAGTGTAATGAATTTAAACCGCATATCTAAACAAGTACAACAAGAATTTAGAGTCTTTTCCTAAGGGTAGCACAATCCATGTCTATTAATTTTCCGCAACAGAACAATTAATAATTCAGCGGAAAAATTGGCATGTTTTAGAAGATAAAGATTATAGATGCGTACAGTAATTAAAATTACTCGCCTCGACTAAATGATTTCATACTAAATGTCGAACTTGTTTACTGTAAGTTACGGATCATAAAGTAAGTATTACTGCATATTAGTCAGAGTACATTGCGACTCAAATTTGTTGTACTGTTTCAAATCACTGTAAAATGCAGTCCTGCAGCTTACCATACCAAATATATGTTTTAGTTAATTCACTAAACAAGAATGACAGACCTGTAGGCAACTGGAAAGAGCTTTGCAGGGAAACCCTTTTTTCTACCAGACTATCATCATCATTTACATCATGCTTTTGCTTCTTTGTTGGTGTGCCTAAGCTTTCATTGGTACAAGAAGACCGACCTGCACAAATAAATGAATAATTGTTTAATTAAGAGTAAGCATAGTAAAAATATTCCAACCTAAAGATAAATTAATAAAAATATGCAGGGGAAAAACAGATAGAACGGTCATTGTAAATAATGAAACAAACCTGTTGGAGCAGCTTTGAATGGTTGAGCTTCTTTGACTTTAGTACGATAGTAGTATGTCTGCTCAAACTGATGAAGGAGATTTGCGTAAAGCATTTGAATTGAATTTAGTGGTATTATAACACCGCTTTCTGCATTTAAGGAAGATGCAACTTCATGCCATTTCCCGTCTTTAGTTACCTGAAACAGTGTGAAAGGATGACCGTCAAATTAAGAAAATATTACTAAAACGTTACATGTCAAATATCCATTAAAATTTAATTTTGCAGAAGTAATTCAATAAAATGGAACCAGAGAATAGCAGCCACTTATCCTCTACGAGACTATGACGAAGATATATGATATTTTTTCTGAAAGCCACAAAGATAATTGATATCAGGTACATGCTTGTTCCGAATTATAGCAATAGAGAATTCAAACAAAGTCGAACTAACACTCATATTATTGAAATTTCAGAAATAGTCGAACATGGATGCTACTATCCTTTGTGTTGATTATATATATATATACATAAAAAGCACAGTTTTTTCCATATATAAGAGGGAGAGAGATTTCATTAAAATCTGGCTAACAACAGTGCTGCATATATCGACCAAAGGAATAATTCTTGGGAATGGGCAGCGATCTAGACAGTTGGAAATTTCTTTAGCATATAAATCAACAATCTCAAACACTGGATTGTAATAAAAGAAAGAAGTGTATATGTAAGTATATAAGCTAACAAAGTTCTATACAAATGCTACGTAAGTATAAAGGATGCATTATGGAACACATGCAAATCTATAATTAAAAAATTGTCAAAGAAAGAACCCCAATGCATGTAATTATGTCAAAGAAGTTCTACAAAAGAGCTGATTAAAATTTCCAAGGTCTTGTCAATAACTATGAAATTTAGTTGGTTTGTCCCATATTATTTTGATGTATAATCTACCGAAGGATTATATTACTTACATTATGATATTATAGGATGATAATTATTAAAATTTCTGCATTACTGCCCTATTTCATCATAAGGGCGATCAAAGAAGTTGGCAGAGTTGTACAATTAAATGCAGTACTATTACTGTAAACTGCCGACTCAATTGAATCTTTCTTGAATCTTTCATAGACGATAACTTATAAGTCCAAGGAAAAAAAGTAGAACCTCTACTTTAAACTAAACAGTACCTTATAACTTATAAGTTCAAGGAAAAAAATGTAGAACCTTTTACTTGAAACTAAACATTACCAAAAACAAGTTCCCTGACCAGTACATCTCTCTTCTCACATCAATCTGATAGCTTTTCCAATTTTTTTGAATTTAACAAGTAACCAATGTTATGTTTCAAATTACTACGGGCAGTCGAAATAATATAAACCAGCTTAAAGTAGCATTAAAATTTGAAAATATTGATGCTCACAAATAGAAATGAGATGAGAGGAACCTTTAAGGTACCATTGCTTTTAACTGTTTGCCGGGGTCAAATATACAGGGACTAGCACCCCTGCTTCGCTGATTGGCAATTTTCTTCCCCTATATCAGGGTTGTTATCTCTAGTTACAAAAGACTCTCTAATTCATACCTGCCGCTTTAACGTCTCTGCTTTCTTATCATCTCCATAAGCTTACCTTTCTTCATTTTACACCAAGTTCATTTGAACATGACATTAAAATTTCTCGGACATAATTTCTTGGTCATTTAAACCTCTATTTCTAACATTTTTACATGTATTATTTAAAAAAAATTAATTATCTATTAAGTCTTAATTGAATTCTTTTTTAAGACCCGTGCTTTTGAACAAATCCGTAGATCAAGGCATCAAAAGAAGCCCTAGAGGAATAAATGTCCATTCAATCCTCAATTTTTGTTGTAGTTCACAATCCTAGATATGCATATCCATTTACGCTACCAATTCGATATATTTTGTAACCATTTCAGAATTTCAGTAACAATGGCTTAGTTTCTTTTAATATGCTAAATACTTATGCAGCTAGAATTATCCGCCTAAAAAGTACTGGTATATCAAGGTACGGTGCCCTATATGCTCATTTACTAAAGAGAATATAGTTTTACAACAAAAAAAATCAAGTGGAAGCTCTGATAAATAAGGCCTGTGGAAAAGAAAAAAAAAGGAAGTTGTTTCAATTAACAGGCTTTAAAAGTTCACAAAATAGATTCAGTGTCTCTAACAGAGGCACCCCCAAACATTGCCAATAAAAATAATATTTTTTTTAAGCATGACAAATGTAGCAACTTTGAGCTTCAAAAGTTAGCAGTTAGCACCTAGCACCCCCTGTATAAGGTGCCAAAATGGTCCATGCATCAACTAATTACTTATCCTTTTAAATTTATATTACATAAATAAAAAATTAGTAATAATAAAAGAAGCATGAGTGAAATAAACATTTAGTATGTTTTTGCCATTTTGAGGGTTCAAAAGTTATGAACTCCTTTTGTTTTTGCTAATTAAATTGTTAACTTCTCTTGGCAGTTGGCACCCATTGGGCACCTGAACATTCCGGTAGGATGGCACCCAAAAGTGTCAAGCCACATAAATGCTCGCACCTTTCTTGGCAGCCCTATTGGAGATGCCCCTAGCAGACAGCTAAATAGCGAGAACATAACAACATTACCAAATTTAGACTACAAACAAGCTTAGTGAAAAAGGGAGACGGAGAACATTATGTACTATATATAAAGATCAGTCGTACCTGAGAGTATCCTCCTCTTTCAGTCACTTCTTTATAGAAATGATACAGGTTGACTCTCGCCTTCCGGAAATTGAAGCTGTCATTTTTTAATTAACATCAAACTACAAACAAATGATTAAATATGCGCCTGTGCAACCATTAAATAAAGACAGAGCCGTCAAGTAGAGGTGGCCAAACGATCGGGCCAAGCGTGCCGGGCCGAATTTTTGGCGGGCCGGTTAAGTCACCATTAAACTCGTGAACGGCCCGTTAAGAACAACGGTCCGTGCCGAACCGGGCCGAACAATGAAAATAGTAAATCGTTAATGGCCCGCGAATTAAACGAATTATACGGTTCATGGATAAGACGTGAAGAAAGAGTTCCGTTCCGAATTATTCGCGGTTTAACTCGCAAATTGGCGCATAAACTGGTTACTTTTTCCGGTTCTTCTACGGATATATATTATTTATTATTTATTTGTATTGTACTTACTTACCTTACTGTGACACACAGTCTGACACATGGAGCACATGGATTAGCAGGTTGCCAAATTTTGAAAATTTCTTTGTATACGTGGCATATAATAATCTTGATACCATAGTTGAAGATCTAGTAATTGCAATTCATTACGGCATTTAACTCATAGTTAAACGAAGTTGTAGGCGAATTATTCGGCACGTGGCGTGTCAAGCCGACTAAAGCAAACACACCAATTCTTATACTGTCCTGGCGGGCCAGTTCCGGGCCGGTTCCGGTTTCAGAATTTCCTCTTCGTATTCGGTTTGTTATCCTACACGGGTTGTGCCGAATAATGACCCGGCACGAGACGATCCGAGTTAGACGATTTTTTGGCGAGCCGAATTGCGATCGTGCCGAGCTAAACCGTTCGTTTGGCCAGCTCTACCGTCAAGCAATACAAATGATGGCCACTTTAACCATCTCATTTTATTTGTCCAGAGAGTGATGTTTTACAATTCCCATATTGCCTACAGGAAGAATCATGCAGTCCCAACTAAGCTGAGGTTTATTTAGTTGTGCTCACACAACAAAAAATATTAAAAATTAAAAAGAAAAATCGAAAACAAAGAAAGGAGGAACAAGAAGAAATCTATCTTCTCCTCGCAAGGTGTAGCCGTATGTATATCATTCATTTTCGTTTTCTATGTAGAAAAAAGTCTACTTTAGTTTTAATTATAGAAAAGGGTTTCCCAATCTGCAACAATCTACAAAACTTAAGCCCACTGGACTCTAAAGCAGTAGTAAATAATTTCATCAATCCCCAATATTATGAAGTATGAACTAAAGTAAGCAGCAAGCAAGCATAGTAGAAGTATACACGACTCGAGCAGTGTCGAAATATAAAATTATAACTTACATTAGAGTAAGTCCAGATGAATCATAAAACCTAGTAAGCTTTTCATAGAAGTCATCCTCAGAAGAAAGCTTCACGTTCGTAATCTTGGCCACAACCTTCTCTGTCAACGAGTCATCAACGGGTGCCGGAACATCACATGCAACATCCTTCGTGTCATCACAGCCGTCCATTTGGTTTTCTGCAGCCACTGTCCCTTTATCTTCCTCTTTATTTTCTTGCATTTTGACTATGGAGTCTTGTTCAAACACAATCGGTAGGACAAGAGGGGAGATTTTCGCTTCATTCTTTTCTTAGTGTTTCGAGAGTTCCCCATATGACCAAATTTGCCACGATCTTGGTGGGACCGTTTTGTAGAGCACACGTGTTGTGTATTTGCAGTTTCAATTTTCAAGCAGGTGAGAATAAAAATCTTAAAATCGGATTATCCAAATTTTCAATCCGATATCCGGTTCAAAAAATCCGATAATTAAAATATCTGATTCGAATAATTTGGACTGAATATTTGATCCGGTTTTTTTATATAGATTCAGATTTGGATCCGGATCACAATTTTTCAGAAAACCGGATATCTGGATCCGATTCAGTTTTTACTTTTTATAATAATAAAAAATTATAGGTATAGATACATGATAAATTATATTTACTCTAGATCTTTTTTAAAAGAATATTTAGTGACATTATGACTGTTTTTCTCTGGGACTTTCAAAATTTCAGATTAATATCTGATTGACTCATCGTTCCTTGATTAGTATCATCAACAAATTTGATATAAGTGTGTAATATCAATATTAACAAGTTTACATTGACCGGGCTTGCAAATTTGACATGAGTGATAGTAAAAAATAATAATTTATGTTTAACGAGTATTCTAAAAGCTAGATAATAACAAATTTAATATAAGTATGCAATAAAAAATATGTTTATATTGATTATGTTCGCTAAGTTACAATCGATATTTATATTAAATTAATTTACGTATCACCATTCTTTCCAACTATTAATATGATGACAAAAAAAATATAGGTATAAATACATGATAAATTATATTTACTCTAGATCTTTTTTAAAAGAATATTTAGTGATATTATGACTGTTTCTCTCTAGGACTTTCAAAATTTCAGATTAATATCTAATTGACTCATCGTTCCTTCATTAGTATCATCAACAAATTTGATATAAGTGTGTAATATCAATATTAACAAGTTTACATTGACCGGGCTTGCAAATTTGACATGAGTGATAGTAAAAAATAATAATTTATGTTTAACGAGTATTCTAAAAGCTAGATAATAACAAATTTAATATAAGTGTGCAATAAAAAATATGTTTATATTGATTATGTTCGCTAAGTTACAATCGATATTTATATTAAATTAATTTACGTATCACCATTTTTTTCAACTAATAATATGATGACAAAAAAATTATAGGTATAAATACATGATAAATTATATTTACTCTCGATCTTTTTTAAAAGAATATTTAGTGACATTATGACTGTTTCTCTCTAGGACTTTCAAAATTTCAGATTAATATCTAGTTGACTCATCGTTCCTTCATTAGTATCATCAACAAATTTGATATAAGTGTGTAATATCAATATTAACAAGTTTACATTGACCGGGCTTGCAAATTTGACATGAGTGATAGTAAAAAGTAATAATTTATGTTTAACGAGTATTCTAAAAGCTAGATAATAACAAATTTAATATAAGTGTGCAATAAAAAATATGTTTATATTGATTATGTTCGCTAAGTTACAATCGATATTTATATTAAATTAATTTACGTATCACCATTTTTTCCAACTAATAATATGATGACAAAAGTATAGTTTCATGCATCATTAATTTCACAAATCGAATCTATATTACTTATCCCGTAAATCATAATTTTCCTAAAAAAATGAAAGTTTTAATTGGATCCAGATAATCCGATTTTCGGTCCGGTTTAATAGAATATCCGAATATCTGGATATCCGGTGAAATCGGATCCGGGTACGAAATGTAATTTTAGCAATCCGAAAAACCGAATATTCGGTTTAAATTTTAAAACCAGACCGGATATCCGGTTTTGCTCACCCCTACTTTCAAGTGTGGAAGCTTCAACTAGACCCGACAATTCGTTCGTATAGAATATTTCCGTGTTATGTATTCTCGTATTTCGTGTATTTAATGCAAAATACAAAATCCATATATTTAAGTTTCGTGTACTTTTATTTCGTGTCATTTCTTATCGTGTACGTCATGTTAAATTGAATATTAATATAATTAAATTCAATAAAAATATAAAAATATAAGATTTTTAGGTAAAAAAATATGAAATATATATTTAGGTCATAATTCTATACAATATTATGAAATCATATACTATTCTAAAATAAAAATAAATATGCATATATTTATTATAAATATACATATATTTATTAAGAAAATAATATTTAATTATAACATTTATTTATATCGTATAATTCGTGTCGTGTCGTGTTCTCGGAAAGTAAACATAAAACCGACACTAAATACTGACCGTGTACTTTCATGTTCGTTTTTGCGTTCGTGTACTTTCGTGTCGTGGACCTAAAAAAATACATACACTAAATTTTTGTGTCGTATAAACCGTGTCGTGTCCAAAATTGTCGGGTCTAGCTTCACCCTCATAAAACTCGGTAATCACCTCAGATGGAGCTCAGATTGAATTTCTGAGCATATACTATTTGTGGCGATATTGAACAGTATAACCAGTTCACTAAGATGATTATAATTTTAAGGTTGAATAGAATAAATAAATTTGTATATCATCTTTACGCACATGATTGAGAGTAAAACATGATTGATTATTGTAACAAAATGTTAGTTGTTAGATATATTTGATAATGTCATGGCTAATATGATTTATGTTTAGTTTTCAGATCTTACTTAAACAGGATAAATCAGTACTTACTGGAAGTCAGGACTTAAAGATATCAGTACTTATATTATCAGGAGATAATCATCAGAAGATGGATATCAGAACTTAAGTACTGAAGGACGTTCAGATAAGGACAGCAACTGATTAAAGGAAAGAAGATCGAGATAAACATAAGAAGAGATATGCATGAAGAAGGAGTTATATGAAGAATAGAATACTTGGAAGAAAACATATCTGATTGATATATTTTAGGAAGCAGAATTATATTCCATATCAATTAGCGATTATCTTGTAACTGTGTAGTATATAAACACAGACATAGGGTTTACACTATAAGTGTTATCATATTCGAGAAGATTATTCATTGTAACCCTAACAGCTCTCGTGATATTTGTTCATCACTGAGAGGTAACAGTTCCATACTGTAACAGAGTTTATTGTTTCAATAAAGTTTGTTTTCTGTTACTTGAGATATTAAAGTTTGATTTGATTGTACTTTACACTGTATTCACCCCCTCTACAGTGTGTGTGACCTAACAAGTGGTATCAGAGCCTATCTGTTAACGCACATAAAGTTAAAGATCCAAACACAATCATGTCTGACACAGAAACTCCAACTAAGCCTACCAAAACTGAAGAACCTCCAAAGACACAAATTCAAAGTCGGTATGAAACCATCAGAGTTCCCATACTGAGACCATCTGAATATGCCATATGGAAGGTGAGGATGACCATGTTTCTGGAAGCTACAGATCCAGAATATCTTGATAGAATCAAGGAAGGACCTCACAAACCAACCAAGCTCGCAGTTGCAGTTGCAGGTGAAGCAGCAAAGACTGTACCAAAGGAAAAGAGTGATTATACTGCTGAAGATATCGCATCAATTGCTAAGGATGCTAAGGTACGACACTTACTGCATAGTGCCATTGATAATGTAATGTCAAACAGGGTAATTAACTGCAAGACTGCAAAGGAGATATGGGATGCTCTAGAAACAAGGTGTCAGGGAACTGATACAATTAAGAAGAACAGGAAGACAATACTCACTCAAGAGTATGAATACTTTGACTCAAAGGCTAATGAGTCATTGACTGATTTATATGATAGATTTGTCAAACTCTTGAATGATCTGTCACTGGTTAATAAGGAGTATGATCTTGAAGATTCAAACCTTAAATTCCTGTTAGCTCTTCCTGAATATTGGGATTTGAAGGCAACAACAATAAGAGATAACTACAGTCTTGATGAAACAACTCTTGATAAAATTTATGGAATGCTCAAGACTCATGAACTTGAGATGGAACAAAGAAGCAAGAGGAAAAGAGGAAAGTCAAGGACAGTTGCTCTTAAGGCTGAAGAAGAATCCCCCAAGGCAGCTACCTCAAGGAAAGACAAGGGTAAAGCTCTTTTCACAAAGTCTGATACTGAGTCATCAAGCTCTGAAAGTGATGATGACTCAGATTCTGAAAGCTTGCCTGAGACTGATGCTGATGAGGAGATGATGAAGCTGTGTGCTCTTATGGTGAAAGGGATCACAAAGATTGCATACAAGAAGTTCAGGAAGGTAAAGAAGTTTTCCAGGAAAGGCACAAGTTCTGATAAGAAGAATTTCAGAAGATCTGAGGGCAGAGGAGGAAAGTCTGATAGAGGAGATTATACCAATGTCAAATGCTATAAAGGTGGTGAGAAAGGCCACATATCTCCTGATTGCAAGAAAGTGAAGGGTGACAAAGGCAAGGCTCTTGTCACAAAGAAGAAAAGCTGGACAGACACCTCAGACTCTGAAAGTGAGGAGAACTATGCTTTGATGGCAAATGCTGATAAAGAAAGTGATGAGAGCAGCTCTGAAGCTGCTGGAACAAAGGTACCTCAAACTACTTATGCTTTTCATACTGATGATATTAATGAGTTGAGAAGATATCTTAAAACCATGTTTGTTAGTTATAGAGATCAAACTTTAACATGTGAAAGATTAACTTCTGAAAATCTTGCTTTTAAGAAAAGAAATGATTTCTTAGAAAAAGAGTTAGTTATGTTCCATTAAACTCAGAAGGATAGAGATGATGCTTTTTATGTTAGGGATGAAATGCTAAAAATGAATGAATCTCTAAAAACTGAGTTAGAAAAGGAAAGAGAGATAATCAGGACTTGGACTAACTCTGGCAGAACAACTCAAAATTTGCTAAGTAGTGAAAATTGGAAAGAGGGATTAGGTTATGGAGAAGATAAGAATGATAAAGGAACTGTAGAAATTAAGCCTGTTGTTATGCAAAAGCCAAAGTTAAAACCTGTTAAGTTTTTAACTGTAAAGTCTGATAATGAGAAATCAGAAGTTAAAGAGGGATTAACTTCTAACAAACTAAAACAGGAAAAGACAGCTGAAGTAAACATAGGCTTAATGACTAAGAAGCAGCTTAAGCATAAGCTGAAAGATGTTAAGAATGCAAACAAGGTAAAATCACCTAGGAAAAATAGGAATGGAAATGAAGGTGTGAATAAAAGCAATGATTATAAGCCTGTTCCTGAAGCTCCTAGGAAAACGTGTCATAACTGTGGAAGTTCTAACCATCTGGCTTCCTTTTGCAGGAAGAATAAGAACATAAACTCCTTACCTTCAAAGTCAGGAGTTAAGAGTCAGTCTGCTAGATATAAGCCACAAAATCCTTGTTTTCATTGTGGTAGTTTATGGTATTCCATTTATACTTGTAAGGAATATCATAGTTTGTACTATGATTATTATCAAATAAAACCTTCTTTAAAGAAAGTTTCCATTGTTCCTTCTAGTGTAAATTCTGATACAAAGTCTGATAGTGTAAATTATGATAAGAAAAATGTTAACATAAACTCTGATGCTAAATCCGCTGCAAATGTTAACAAACTTGATAAGGCCAAAGGATCCAAGCAAGTCTGGGTCCTTAAAACTAATCATTAGTGGTATTTGTGATTGCAGGGCAACAGGAAAAATATTCTAGTTCTTGACAGTGGATGTTCAGGACATATGACTGGAAATAAAGCCCTGCTATCAGACTTTGTGGAGAAAGCTGGCCCAAGTGTTTCTTATGGAGATGGTGAAAGGAATATGTCCTAAGTCCAATCATGTATTAGGATTTAGGAATAACTTTTAATGTAATCTGTTTTGATTTCATTAATATTAATAAGATATACGGTCTCTATCTATTTAAGTGTTTAAATAAGATATACCATAGTTTAGAGTAAAGCTTTTTATGGATTATGATGAGATCATAATAGTGAGACCTAAAAGATGATAACTCTAAACTTAAATAGTTCCTGGTCGTAGGATTACTAACTGGTAATTAATAATCCACAGAGATCGGTACATACCATGCTTGCTTCATTATGAAGGATGTCTGTTCTCATAGACATTTGTGTGGTGACACTATAGCTAGTATGTAGGTGCTTATTATAGAATAAGTTCACTGAACATGACTCGCACAGCTGAACAACTGATGGAGTTCACTCACGTGTCAGCAGTTGTTCACATAATGATAGTTGTACAAGTATTCTTAGACTTGAGGTCATCATAGTCATCTTGTGTACACTGAACTATGCTTTGGTTTAGTTCTTAGTCTCGAGGGACAATTATTAGGGCTCTACTGGGTATAGGAATTTGTACACGAAGATAGTGTATGATCAATAAAGGATCTACCCCTTCCAGTGAAGGAAGCGAATGTTCAAGGCTGATCCACTTATGCTAGTTCAGGAATCTCTGGCCAGAATGAATGAAATTAGAAAGGAGTTTCTAATTTGCATAGAACTAAGCATAGTAAATGGTAAGCAAGTGATTGAATTAGATAGGCTTAACACGAGATCCATGCCTTGTATTTAATCGGGACATTGTAGGGTAGAAGGAGTTTATTGTACGGTAACTATTCACTGAATAGGTTCTTGGTATTCTAAGCAGTGAATTCATATTATCCGGATAGTCGCGATATGCTGAGAAGTATCCCTCACGATGTAGAATAAATGTGATTAATTAATTAATCATATTTAATAAATTAGAGAATTTATATAAATAATGATAAAATAGTTTTATTATTATTTATTTCTACTACCGGCTTAATATTGAACCTACAGGGTCACACCATAAAAAGAGAATGATTTTATGGTGGATGAATTAATTAATAATGGCTAATAATTATTTATTTGTGAAATAAATAATTAATTGGCAAATTTAATAATTGATTAAATGAGATTTAATTGATTATAAATTAATTAAGAAAAGTTCTTAATATTATTAATTAAGAATTTAATTTTTGGAAATTAATCAAGAGAGAGAATTATTTCTAAAGTGTTTAGAAAAAGTATTAATAATTAAAAGGTGTTTTAATTATTAATGAGAATAATAAATAGGATAATAATAATATTTATGGGAAAATTTCAGCTGAAAATTTTGCCTATAAATATACTATTATAGACCCTATATTTAATTCGAACCCAAAAACCCAAAAGTTTTAGAAAACCAAATTCTCTCCACCTCCTCCTCCTCCTTAACGTCGTTTTCTAGGTGGATACCGGTGGAGTGCTTCACGTTTGAGGAGCAGCTGCTAAGGATCTTCGATCGTTGCTTTTGGATCGCATATTAAAGGTTAGTAATCGATCCCTACGTTTTTACCACGATTTATATGCTTTTATTTGGATTTTATGTGTGTAAAAGTGTTTTACCATGCCTCCGCTGCGATTAAAATCCAACATTGGTATCAGAGCTTAGGTTGTATGCATATAGATCTGTGGTAAAAATTTCAGAATTTTATGTGCTTGTATGAATTTAATATGATTTTTACAAGTTATATCATGGTTTAATTTTGTCTGATGAGAAATCATTTCTCAGAATAATTTTAAATGTTGATCTGGGTTCTACAAGTGTTGTAGATCGTCTGGGTATTTTTTTCATAATTTTATGATGTATAGATTTTTTATTATGAATTTTTGAAGATCTTGCAATTAAATTCGTAATTAAATACTCAGATATATATATATATATATAAATTGTAAGTATATATATATATATTGCATCTGCTGTACTGCTGTTGCTTGTCTGTCTACTACTGCATGGAAAAAGACACAGAACCAGTCAGGCGGCACGCTGATCGAGTAGATTGTCAGGCGGCGGCTGCTGCAAAAGAAGAAAAAAAAGGGTGTCGCGCATTCCGGGAATGCGTTACACCCTGTGGCGCATTCACGGAATGCGTTACACCTTTGAATGACTTAAAAGGGTTGTAACGCATTACCGGAATGCGTTACAGGGCTTGTAACGCGTTCCTGTAATGCGTTACAGCCCGACTGTTCACATTAAATTTGATTTTCTGGGAGTTTCGTAACTCCGTTTTGGGCGTGCAATATACCGTTGGATTCGTTTTTCCGAGACGGATCTAATGGAGTGATCAATTTTAGTTTATATAAAAGTTTGAACTGTTTATATTTCCGAAAGTGTTTTAAAGCTATTTTTAACTATTTTAATTGCTTTTAAATGCTTCATGTGATACATAGAGATGTATAATGCTTAGACTAATGTGCTAGATGATATAACATGCCTAACTTGATGTTTATTCATGTTTATATATGTGATATATGCTTAGTGTATCATGCGATGATAGATTTAGGTGAACTTAAATGAACATAAGGCGCTTGTTAGACAATCTAGTATAGTGAAATTGTTTCATAACCTTAATAACAATATTATGAATACAATCATGAGATTCTTGTGTTTATGAAACACGTAATTGAATATGAATTTTTGATATGAGAGAAAGGATGATTCTGTCAACAACAGATTTCTATCTGTAAGAAAGGGTTATTAAGTGACGCCTCTTGACAATGCTCCACCCGATCTGGGAATCATCTGATTATTGATTATTGATTTGAAATATTTAATTTAAAAGGAAGAATTTCTTTATAATATGATTATGATTATAACGTAATATAATCCCTCTAAAATTAAATAATATCAAGTAGTAATTGGCCAATGATACAACGGACTTGTGTCGGTCATAGCCTTCCAACATGATAGAAAGTAGTTCTTATTTTTGAATCATTGTCGGTTCATGCTACAGCCGAGGGCTTTGATTTCGAAATAAGAAATACTTGTCTATTACATAGAGATGTGTACATTGAATAAGAATCTAAAGGTCGGTACGTGCCACAGCCGTGGGCCTTTGGGGACTGATTCAACTGTACGGAATGTTGGGTTAGACTTGACTTAGAATATTGAGTTTGTCGTGCCACAGCCGTGACTCAATTATTCAAGAGGCTAAAGTTTGATTAGGGAATAATATTAGATGTAATTGACAAGAGTTGTCTGCCTATTGAACATTACATGGCGTTTCGTGCCACAGCCGGGGTTGTGTAATGGAATGTAGGATCCCTATTCCCACTAGCATTATGAATGCTTAATTTTTCACGTAGGGGGTTGAATAAATTAGATAAACTAGTGGGAGCCACTTATGAATAAAGACCCGATTTATATAGTGTTTTGAAATGAAATCAAATATTTGCTAAGTGTTGTTATGTGTTTATCATTTACAGATTTACTTTGTACGTTATGTCTTCTGCACTATCACTCAGGAGCATACTAGATGCTCACAAATTGACTGGTCCTAATTATGCTGACTGGCTTCGAAACTTGAGAATTGTTCTCAGGATTGAGAAGCTGGAATACGTGATTGACTCACCTAAGCCTACTGAACCTGCTAGTGATGCACATAATGATGAACATGTTGTGTATCGTAAGTGGATATATGATGCAAATGTTGCTCAATACATCATGCTAGCTTCCATGAACATTGAGCTACAGAAGCAACATGAGCATATGGATGCTCACACTATCCTAATGCATCTACAAGAGTTGTATGATGTGGCGGGGAGGACAGCTCGATATGAGATATCGAAGGAGTTGTTCGGTTGTAGGATGTCTGAGGGATCATCTGTGAATGACCATGTACTTAAGATGATCAATTTGATTGAACGTCTTGGAAAACTTGGTTTTGCCATGGATGGGAAGCTGAGCCAAGACTTGGTCTTGCAATCGCTTCCGAGTTCGTTCTCGCAGTTTGTTGTGAACTTTCACATGAATAAGTTGGATGTCAGCCTGCCTGAACTCCACAACATGTTGAAGACTGCGGAATCGAATTTTCCCCCTAAGAAGATTTCTGTTCTTCTAATTGGTGAAGGTTCCAATCCTAAGAAAAGGAAGAGGAACTCTTCCAAGAAGAAGAAAGTAGGTAAAGAAAAGCCGGTTCCACCAAAAGCTGAAGACCCCAAGAGCAAAGTTGTTTGCTTTCACTGTAACAAGGTGGGGCACTGGAAGAGGAACTGCAAGGTTTACCTTACAGAATTGAAGAAGAAGAAGGGTAGTGAGACTACCGCTTCTGATTCAGGTATGTTCATGATAGAAGTGAATATGTCATTAAATCAAATTTCTACTTGGGTATTAGATACCGCCTGTGGTTCTCAAATCTGTAATTTGTTGCAGGGACCAAGGAGAAGTAGGACTCTTGAGGAAGAGGAGGTGATTCTACTGATGGGAAATGGAGCAAGAGTTGCTGCTGAAGATGTAGAATCATTTCATTTACATATGCCTATGGGCAAGACTATTGTTTTAAATAATTGTTATTTTGTTCCCTCGATTGTGAGGAATATTATTCCCATGTTAGACTTGGTTGGATTTTCATTTATTATTGAGAATAATGAATGTTCTATTCTTAGAGATAATATTCTTTATGGACGTGGTGCTTTAAATAATGGTCTGTATATATGTGACATATTATACTTCAGATTGAACAAACTAATAAAAAAAAGGATGATGAAAATCTCACTTTATAGTGGCACAACAGTCTCCATTTAGTAGACATGGAGAGAGGACTGCAAATTTGCTAGGAATGGTACACATAGATGTATGTTGACCAATGTCTACGCAAGCCATGGGTGGATTTTCATACTTCATTACTTTCATAGATGATAGATCTAGATTCAGATATGTGTTTGATGAAACACAAGTCTGAAGCCTTTGAAAAGTTCAAAGAGTATAAGTATGAAGTGGAGAAACAACCAAACATAGTATTATAATTCTTCGATTAGATCGAGGTGGTGAATACTTGAATGGAGAGTTTCTGGATTATCTCAAAGTAAATGGTATAGTCTCCCAGTGGACTCCTCCAGATTGGTATCTGAAAGGAGAAATCAAACTTTGTAAGACATAGTTCGGTCCATGATGAGCTATGCAAATCTTCCAGTATTCCTATGGGGTTATGCATTGGAAACCTCAGCATATTTACTGAATATGGTGCCTTCCAAAATCTGTTCCTCAAACTCCGTATGAGATATGGAAAGAAAGGAAACCGAATCTTAAACACGTTAAGATTTGGGGATGTCCAGCTTATGTCAAGAAAGTTGACCCAGATAAGCTGGAATCTCGATCCGTAAAATGTAGTTTTGTGGGATATCCTAAAGAGACTTTAGGGTATTACTTTTACACCGATCATCGGGTGTTTGTCTCCAGACATGCTACCTTCTTGAAAAAGGAGTTTATCCTTGAAGGAAACAGTGGGAGCAAAATTGAACTCGATGAAGTTCAAGAAGCACAAACTACTACGGATCAAGTGGAAACACCTGTTCTGACTGAACAACCTTTTGTGGAACAACCCATTCGTAGGTGAGGGAGAGTGTCTCGCCAACCTGAGAGGTAATATGGCCTTGTCATTAAGAATGACAATGAGTTGTCGATCATTGATGATGACGACCCTTTGACCTATAATGAGGCTATGAGTAGTGTTGACTCAGAGAAATAGCATAGTGCCATGAAATCCGGAATGGAATCTATGTATACGGTATACGAAAGAATGATTAGAGCAGATGGCCAGGTGGAGACCTTTAAGGCCAGGATTTTGGGAAAAGGATTCAGACAAAGGCAATGGATTGACTTTGATGAAACCTTTTACCTGTAGCCCTGTTAAAATCAGTTCGGATTTTGCTTGCGATTGCTGCTTACTACTACTATGAGATCTGGCAAATGGCCAGATGGTTTTCTTTCCAAGGGAAATGAAAACCTAGTGTGTAAGCTACTGTGAACCATATGTGGTTTAAAGTAAGCTTCTCGAAAGATAGAACATTCATTTTGATGAGACAATCAAAGAGTTTGATTTTATCAAAAAACGTAGATGAACCATGCGTCTACAAAAGGGTTAGTGGGAGCGCGGTAACATTTCTTGTATTGTATTGAAATAGAGTTGACACACATAACAACATAGCAGACCCACTCACAAAGCTACTTTCTGAAAGTCACCTTGATCGTTATAAAGACTAGATGGGTATTAGATACCAGAGTGATTGGCTTTAGTACAAGTGGGAGATTGAAAGGAATATGTCCTAAGTCCAATCATGTATTAGGATTTAGGAATAACTTTTTATGTAATCTATTTTGATTTCATTGATATTAATAAAAGACTTGTTTTGTTTTTATTACGGGCTCTATCTATTTAAGTGTTTAAATAAGATATACCATAGTTTAGAGTAAAGCTTTTTATGGATTATGATGAGATCATAATAATGAGACCTAAAAGATGATAACTCTAAACTTAAATAGTTCCTGGTCGTAGGATTACTAATTGGTAATTAATAATCCGCAGAGATCGGTACATACTATGCTTGCTTCATTATGAAGGATGTCTGTTCTCATAGACATTTGTGTGGTGACACTATAGCTAGTATGTAGGTGCTTATTATAGAATAAGTTCACTGAACATGACTCGCACAGCTGAACAACTGATGGAGTTCACTCACGTGTCAGCAGTTGTTCACATAGGGATAGTAGTACAAGTATCCTTAGACTTGAGGTCATCATAGTCATCTTGTGTACACTGAACTATGCTTTGGTTTAGTTCTTAGTCTCCAGGGATAATTATTAGGGCTCTACTGGGTATAGGAATCTGTACACGAAGATAGTGTATGATCAATAAAGGATCTACCCCTTCCAGTGAAGGAAGCGAATGTTCAAGGCTGATCCACTTATGCTAGTTCAGGAATCTCTGGCCAGAGTGAATGAAATTAGAAAGGAGTTTCTAATTTGCATAGAACTAAGCATAGTAAATGGTAAGCAAGTGATTGAATTAGATAGGCTTGACACGAGATCCATGCCTTGTATTTAATCGGGACATTGTAGGGTAGAAGGAGTTTATTGTACGGTAACTGTTCACTGAATAGGTTCTTGGTATTCTAAGCAGTGAATTCATATTATCCGGATAGTCGCGATATGCTGAGAAGTATCCCTCACGATGTAGAATAAATGTGATTAATTAATTAATCATATTTAATAAATTAGTAAATTTAAATAAATAATGATAAAATAGTTTTATTATTATTTATTTCTACTACCGGCTTAATATTGAACCTACATGGTCACACCATAAAAAGAGAATGATTTTATGGTGGAGGAATTAATTAATAATGGCTAATAATTATTTATTTGTGAAATAAATAATTAATTGGCAAATCTAATAATTGATTAAATGAGATTTAATTGATTATAAATTAATTAAGAAAAGTTCTTAATATTATTAATTAAGGATTTAATTTTTGGAAATTAAATCAAGAGAGAGAATTATTTCTAAAGTGTTTAGAAAAATGATTAATAATTAAAAGGTGTTTTAATTATTAATGAGAATAATAAATGGGATAATAATATTTATGGAAAAATTTCAGCTGAAAATTTTGCCTATAAATATACTATTATAGACCCTATATTTTATTCGAACCCAAAAACCCAAAAGTTTTAGAAAACCAAATTCTCTCCACCTCCTCCTCCTCCTTAACGTCGTTTTCTAGGTGGATACCGGTGGAGTGCTTCACGTTTGAGGAGCAGCTGCTAAGGATCTCCGATCGTTGCTTTTGGATCGTATATTAAAGGTTAGTAATCGATCCCTACGTTTTTACCACGATTTATATGCTTTTATTTGGATTTTATGTGTGTAAAAGTGTTTTACCATGCCTCCACTGCGATTAAAATCCAACAGATGGAAATATTGGAAAAACATTGGGATATGGCAATATCAATCTTGAGAATGTCATCATTAAAGAAGTAGCTCTAGTCTCAGGAGTTAAACACAATCTGCTGAGTATAAGTCAAATCTGTGACAGAGGTTATCATGTTGATTTCTTTGAAGAACACTGTGAAGTTGTGAGTAAATCTGAAGGCAAAGTTGTTCTGAAAGGATACATGCGTGGTAATATTTATGAAGCCAAGCTTTCAACAAGTACTGATGGTTCTGCAATCTGTCTGATGAGTAGAGCATCAATTGAAGAAAGCTGGAATTGGCACAAGAAACTCTCTCATTTAAATTTCAACAATATAAATGAATTAGTCAAGAAAGATCTTATGAGAGGACTGCCAAAGTCAGTATTTGCTCCTGATGGCCTTTGTGATTCTTGTCAGAAGGCCAAACAAAGAAAATTTTCTTTCAAGAGCAAGACTGAATCATCAATTCTTGAGCCTTATCATCTACTACACGTTGATCTATTTGGTCCAGTGAATGTCATGTCTATTGCAAAGAAGAAATATGCCTTGGTTATAGTAGATGAGTTCACTAGATACACATGGGTGTATTTCTTGCACACAAAAAGTGAAACTGCATCTATCTCGATTGATCATGTCAAACAACTGGATAAATTGGTCAAAGACTCTGTGAAAACCATAAGGAGTGATAATGGCACTGAGTTCAAGAATTTGATAATGGAAGAGTTCTGCAAAAACCATGTAATTAAGCAGGAATTCTCTGCTCCTGGAACTCCACAGCAAAATGGAGTTGTTGAAAGAAAGAATAGAACCCTCATTGAAGCTGCACGTACAATGCTTGAAGAAGCAAAGCTTCCAACCTATTTCTGGGCTGAAGCTGTGCAGACTGCTTGTTTTACTCAAAATGCAACACTCATTAACAAGCAAGGAAAGACACCATATGAGATGGTGAAGAACAAGAAGCCAAATCTGAAGTATTTTCATGTATTTGGATGCAAGTGTTTTGTTCTCAAGACTCATCCTGAACAACTATCCAAATTTGATCTAAAAGCTGATGAAGGAATCTTTGTTGGATATCCACTTTCCACAAAAGCCTTCAGAGTCTACAATCTGAGAACAAGAGTGGTCATGGAATCTATCAATGTCTCTTTTGATGACAAGAAGATTACTGGACTTGAAGATTTTATTGATCATGATCAGCTGAGATTTGCAAATGAAGACTCAAATTCTGATACTGAAAATCCTGACAATCTAAGTCCTGATACTATAAACTCTGATGGATTAAACTCTGATGTTATTGAAACTGTGGTAACCACACCAAAGGAAGATGCACCTATGCAGGGGGAGCATACTCAAGATCTTACCACATCTCAAGAAGCACCAGAACATACATCTGGCTCTTCAAGTTCTGATTCGTCAAGTTCTGATAAGCCAAGTTCTGATAGTTCTGAAAATCTAAATTCTGAAGAATCCAACTCAGAGAGCATAGTTTCAGGGGGAGTATCAGAAAATGAAAATGAAGAAAGCATGGATCATGGGGGAGCATCCAGTTCTAGAGAAAACCTTCCATCTGCAAGGAAGTGGACTAAATCACATACACCTGATTTGATAATTGGAAATCCTGATGCAGGTGTCAGAACTAGAATAGGTACTTTAAATGAATGTCTTTACAATTCTTTTCTTTCTCAAACTGAGCCAAAGAAAGTGGAAGAAGCTCTTCAAGATGATGATTGGGTGCAAGCAATGCAGGAAGAGTTATATGAATTTGAAAGAAACAAAGTCTGGACTCTAGTGCCAAAACCAAAGAATAGATCTGTTGTTGGTACAAAGTGGGTATTCAGAAACAAAACTGACAGGGATGGCATAATTACAAGAAATAAGGCAAGGCTGGTTGCAAAAGGATATTCTCAACATGAGGGAATTGATTATGATGAAACATTTGTACCAGTTGCTAGGTTAGAAGCCATAAGGATATTTTTGGCTTATGCTGCTCACAAAAAGTTTACTGTCTTTCAAATGGATGTGAAAAGTGCTTTTCTCAATGGAGAATTGGAGGAGGAAGTATATGTTGAACAACCTCCAGGCTTTGTAGATTCCAAATATCCAAATTATGTCTACTGTAATAACCCCAATTTTTGGAAATTTTTGAAACCCTTATGAATAGTGTTTTTGCTGAATGAGAAAAATTTTCATGCCACGCTATGTAGGGGTTCTGTTATTGATCTTATGGAATATTATTAGTACTCTATGTGGTATATAAGTGTATGTAAAGATCGTCAGAATCCAATTCCGAACACTTTGATTTTTCCCGGAAATCCAATAGATACGGAAATAATTGAGTATAAGGTAACAGGATAAAAGGATTTAAATTAAAGGATTATAATAGAGGATCATAAAAAGGAATTTAATGTATTGAGAAAGGTTAAGGGAACCTAAGTAATAAGATCCCGGGTATGATCCCTTGAACGATAAACGAAAACGAAAGTTAAGCGAACCGTATAACAGATCAGCGGTCATTAGGCAAACAATTAAAAGCTAATCAAAGGGATTAGTGGGGGTGATGTCATCCAACCAATAGAAAGAGGACAAAGGAGGGGTGATGACATCACAAAGTGATGTAGGCATGACATAGAAGGGAAGGAAGTGTGGTTGAATTATAACCACACAAAATCAAGGTTAATTAAGTCATTAACCAAAAACAACACAAAAAATCAACCAACCAAGCAAATCATTTCATTTTCATCAAACAAAACACAAAAACCTCTTTCTTCCCAAGCTAACTCTCGGCTTCTTTCTTAAAATTTGAAGATCCAAGCTCCACCACTTACTATTTAGCAAGGTAATTATCTAAGCTTCCCCATGGATAGTTACATACTTCCTATAAGTTTAAGCTTCTAATTCCAAGCCAATCTTTTTCTATAAATCAAGGAAGAAGATGGTGAATAGTAACCTTCAAGAAATAACTTTAGTTTTCTTGAATTTTTATGAAAGATTAAGGTGATACAAGCAAGGATCAAGGTTCTTTAGGCATTCAAAGCTCTTGTGTTGTGTTAAAAAGCTTCAAGGAAGGTATAATCTCTTAACCAAGCTTTGTTACTGAATTTTAAGAGCATAATATGAGTATTTTAGTTCATGAGAGGCTTGATGGTTGTGTATGTAGAGATTAGTGAGTTTTGGGATGTTGTTGGATTGGTAAATGTTGTTGTTTTGATTAAAAGAACTTAAGTATGATTAAAGTTAAGCTTAGGCATAAGTATGAATGATTAAATTGAATTGGTTGGGGTTGTTATGATGTGAAAAGGATGGATGTTGGTTGTATGTTGGATTTGAGGTTGATTTGGGATGGTTTTGAATGGTTTAAAATTGGGAAATCGCGTAAACATAGCCGTCGTAACGTCCGATTTTCTTTGGACTGTTTTTGTGCATAGCATTAGGACCCGAGAACCCCCTTCTAGATTATGACCACTGCCATGTTTAGATAACTCATGTTACGAGCTTCGTTTTGATATGTAGTTCGTTCGATTCCGATGCACGGTTTAGGAGAAACGACCGTTTCAAGTAACGGCGTTTCGCGAACGAAACTTTTCCCCTCGCCTTACTTTGAAACATAGGTTAAAGACCAAAAAGGGTTAATTAATGTATGAAACATTTATGGTAAGTGTTTTAGGCAGTTGGTAAGACACTCGCGAAGGAATCGCTTTAAAACTCGTAAAGGTTAAATTATTAAAAATGGTGGAGCCGAGGGTACCCGAGTGACTTAAGCAAATCAGTAAGCGCAAAACAAGCGTTAGAGACTAAGTTAGTTAAAGTATAGATTTACAAGTGATTTTGGTTTAATTCCAACTTACTTGTTGTTTATAGGTTACCAGACCCGTCCCGAGCCTTTTATCACCCCAAGTCGCTCAGGCAAGTATTCTATCCGTTATACTGTTGTTGTGATGTATACATTTGTATATGCATGATCTTGCGATAAATGCATATTGGTTATTTAGCAAATTCTTGCGATATATTGTAGCATGTGATATGGTATATATGCATGCCTGTTTCATATTCTTGAAATATATATCTGTTGGTTCAGTTGATAATACCTATGCTAGAGAATAGCGGTAACTTGCATATACCCTTAGTATAGGGACCCAAAGGTGAAAATATTTTCTAAAACCGGGAGTCGAGGATCCCGAGTAGATTTTGTATATATATGGATATGGATATATATATATATATTTATATATATATATGGTTATAGTTTTCCAAACTATTAATCGAATAAGATTTATTCGATAACTTTAACTTTATTTTATTATTGAATATTATTTCGAATATTATTCGAAGGCGTATGACTCCTTTTATTTATTTATTTGAATATTATTTGAATATTCATTCGAGGGCTTATGACTCTTTTATTTATTTATTTGAATATTATTTGAATATTAATTCGAAGGCTTATGACTCAGTTTATATTATTTAATGAATATTATTTGAATATTCATTTGAGGATCTATGACTCCGATTATTTGCTGAGGTATATTCTTTATTTTATTAAAGAATAAGGTGTCAATAATCAAACTTATTTTCGATTATTCAAATAAAGATAATACTTTCATATAAGTATATCTTTGGTTATTTAATACTCGTTTCAAGTATAAGTTTTAATACTTCTACTTCAATTATTTTTATAAAGATTATTCTTTATGGGAATATTATTTACATAATAATATTCAGTCATTTTCTAAATATTCTGGGGACTGATTTACTTTATTAAATCAGTTTTACTCCAAACACTCTATAAAGTGTTTTCGAGTCTTCAAAATGATTTTTAAAGTCAGAGCGGATCCCAAAACTCATTTTTATATTTAAGATCTTCCTTTTTAAGGGGATTTAAATACTCGCTCAAAACCTGGGGAATCCGGCTCTGTGGTGTATTTTATATTCGCAACGAGGTTGCAGTTTTGGTAAATGAATTGATTACTTACCCAATGTTCGGGAAGTAAGCCCATCTAATTGAGTCGGCATAAGCGACAGGCCGGGGTACGGTCTATGAAAGTGTAAGTGGCTGGGTGGCAGTCCATCAACGCGTAAGAGGCCGGGTGGCGGTCCAGCACAAGGTCCTTATGTGGCCAGGGTGATGACCGGTGGGGGATTCATCCATCTACTAGTAGAAAATGTTACTTATTGGTATCTTTGCCTGATCAGCAAGATATCTGGTTTATGCCAAAATTCTTTCCTTTCCAAATTTATTGGATATTGCAATTCTGTTCATACTTTACATGACAGAGGTTTTCAGGAAATGTATATATATATATAGGTGTATATATATGTCGGGACTTAATGAAGTATCTCGTAACTTCATTATTTATAATGATATTCAAAGATTGAATCTATTCAAATCTTGTCTTGTAGTCTCATCTATGTGATGAACTTTTGAAACTAATTATAACTTGAACGGTGGTAGTTCAAGTAGTATTTGGGAAATATATAAGTATATTGGGGTATCTTGTAACTTCATCTTTTAAACTTATATCTAATTAATAATTGTCTTATGAATGACAAAGATTTTCAGAAAAACGTTGAGACGAGGTTAGATATACGAGATCACCTTGCAACGATATTTTTTTATACAGTTATACACTGGGACTTTGTGTATATTATGCATGGAAGAGGACTTCCAATATTTTGAAAAGTATATATGTATATATACTGAATATTTTGCGACTTCATCGCATTAAGATATCAAACTTGGTTCATTTCTTTTGACCAAGACTTTCATGAGTATTTTGAGTAGGCTCATATACTATTAATCATTATATATATTATTTTGGTGGGCTTGCTGCTCACCCTTGCTTTCTTCTTTCATCACACAACAACAGATAGAAAAGATGAACAGAACCAAGCTCCCGATTCGCAAGCGATTAGGAGACGTTCCGCAGTTTTCTAGAAGCATTGATGCCGCCGTAGCTGAGGTAGGAACTACCAATAGGCTAGGCTTTCAACTTTTGATGGACCAGATTTATTTATATTTATGAATTGTAATAATGGCAAAGAAATGTAAATTTATTCAGAAAACCTTTTAAGGTGTATTGGCAGATAATTGTGGAATAAAATGACTTGTGGTTATTTTTGGATGTTCATCTCTGAGACTATAACGTGTGGTGTGTGTGTTTATTGTGGGGTCACAGTACAGAGTAGTTGAGTAATTATTAAGATTGGGTGTTATTAAGGGAAATGGAACTCGTGACGTCCCGGATCCCCGACCCCGGATCTGGGGGTGTTACAGAAATGGTATCAGAGCTAAGCGTTATAAACCTCAGAGATGATGGGACGTTAAGATAATAAGTTCACTAAGATAATAAGAACTCTTGCCAAGTTCATAGTTGGGCTACCTAACATAGCACTGACAGTTAAAACCCTTATGGGAACCCTTATAGGTATCGTGATAGTAACATAGTTTATTCTCGTATAGGGCAGCGGGGCACCAAACCTTGAGGTTCAGGAGCATCATCATGAGGATGTTTTATTACAAGTTGGAGATCAAATTGTGAATCCGATGGAGTACCCTAATGAGGGACCGGATGAGGTTCAGATAGAGAATGCTGCGGTTGAGGATGTTATTCCGGAAAGGATTGTGGCTGAGGAGGATCTCATGGAGGATCCTGATGAGAATGAAGAGAGGACCGTTGAGGAACAGATGACCGTAGTCAGGGCGACTACCAGAGCAAGAATGGCCGCGAGGGTGGCACTAGAGGATGAAGAGTTACCAAGGGCACAAAGGTTAATGAGGGCAGAAGGAGTGGGGCCTTCCACGACCCCAATTATACCAGTATCAGACCCTCTTCCAGAGGCTCCTGTAGACATCCATGAGGTTCCACCAATTCCTGTTCCCTCCCCTGTACAGAGCCCAGCACATACTGAGGAAATGCCACCTTTATCCCCTGCACCATTGTCACCTGATATCGTGCTTGGTTATCCATTTGGATCTCCTGGGTCTGCACCACCTGCCCCCCATGGACTGCTAGATGCTACCACTCAGGCTTCTCTTATCGCTGATTATCATATGACTTTGGGTGGCCTGTCAGAGGCCCGGAATGTTAGGAGTGATCTGTTGGATCGACTTACTGCACCAATGATTGAGGGTGGGATACTTCCGGCAGGATTAGCGTATAGCATGGAAAGGATTGAGGCTACCACCCGTGTTACAGCTAGATGCCATCTTGAGGGTCAGGTTGATCCAGCTCTACTTGCGACTATCTTAGACCTCATCACCTCTGTGATGGAGCAGGTTAGGGATGTCGTGCGTGCTCGCATCTCTTAATCCATGGTAGTGTGCAGAGCCAGAGCAATCAAACAAGGGTCTCATGTAGCACCGCTTTTGGAGGATTAGCCTAAGTTATGAATGATTAGTTTTAATGACGAGATGACTATCTATGGTAGTACTTTTGGGATAGGAGCGATAAGTTCATATGATGTAATCCTCTTTAATATGTTCAGTTGTTGTACCCTCGAACAAATGGTTATGTATATATTCGTTAATTTCAGTTCAGATCAGTTTGATTGTGATAAATCACATTGTTAATTGCTCTATTAACACTTAAGAGAGTGTCATGAAGTTTATCGAACTTAAGAATTCATAATTTGCAATCGTGCAAGGACTAAACGAGGGGAAGACTTAAGCAAAGTAAGTAAGACAAATATCCGGAGATTCTCAAAATTTTCCAAGTAATATGCCCCCACAAGGAATAAGATTAAGGGCAAACCTTGAATGTGATAATCAGGGAGGTCGCAATTAAGATATAAAGAACCCGGAATATAATAAAGTGGAAAATGAAGATTTTAAATTAAAAGATGACTCCAATTATGGGGAGTAGGAAGAAATATTTAGACTGAGGAAACAAAAGTCGAGTAAGGAAAGGAGACCCAAGATGGTACCCCTATACGGCAATTCATGGACCTGTCTAAAGAGAACTTAGACTATTATCCCCAACCACCACCCTGAGGAGACAGTGCGGTGGGAAATTCTTTCAGGACCTTTAAATCGCTAAGCTCTCAGAGTTCCAAGGAACAAGCTGACCCAGTCAAGGCAAGAGCCTGGCTAAAGGAAATATAGGAATCATTTGAGATTCTAAATGATTGACGAATCACAAAAGACTGTTTTTATCACTTACCCTCCTAAGAGAGAGACCACCCGCCGGTGAAAGGCCAAGGAAGGCACGGAGCAAGAGATTATAATAAACTGATTTAAGTTCAGTCAATTGTTTCGGGAAAGTAATTCCCAAAGATAAGGAGATAGTATAAAAGCTTTAGAGTCAGAACAAAGGCAGACGAGTATGATAAATTATGAATCTAAGTTGAAAAAGTTATCAAGATTCGTTCTGAGGACACGAATCCAGAATGACGGGATGTTTGAAATCAATGCTTATGTTGTGTTGGTTCAAAAAAAAACTGATAAGAGAAAGGAAAATAAAAAGAAACTGAAGTGGAAAGGAATACAAGGGCAATAGAGTTGAGGTATGATAAGGGAGTTGGGTATGAGGAAACCCTAAAGACTCGTAGCAATAGAAATAGAAAAGTATGTAATCGTCAGGATGAGGGTGATTCACCATGAGTTAAAATAGATGGTTGAAGGTGTAAAAGATACATATATTTATCCCCTGTAAGTTGGGAGGATTCGAGGAAACCTTTAGGTAGTTCGAAGGATAAATAATAAGACGCGGATAGACTAAGGAGACAAGAAAGTAGGAAAGTTGGATGAAGGAAGTGACCTTCAATAATGTGAAATATAAGACCGGTGGCTCGATACCCAGAAAGGGAGGCGCCAGGTATGAGAGATATCCCAACATTGAGGTGACTGTTGAGATAAACAACGAAAGTAAATAAGGAATTATTAAGAAGAAGTTCACGTTGAACATGACCAATATCTTCCAGAACATCCATGTTATTGTTACCCAGTTAGGCAAGAAAAGCGGATGACCATTGTTATCTTTTGGAGGCCATATGGATTGACCTCAATTTGAATAAGGATGCTATTATGAAATTAGGCATAGACTATCGAGGTGGGAATGACGAATAAGATAATCTATCAAGGATATATGACTAGATTTGTCCATGGAAGGATGCAAGTACCTTTTTTAAAGGAGGGATTAAGGATATAACTTCGATAACTTGAGATGAACCATAGGGGGAATGTATGAAGGTTGGCATTTCACCCTTAATAGGGACAGTATGAGTTTTGACAGGATGAATTGGAAAGGGTTAAGGTAACAACAACCTTAAGGATCAGTGGAGAATTTTTTTCAGAAGTATATAGACAATGGTTCTAGTAATAGTGAATGGTATTTTGATATGCCCTGTATCTAGGGAATACAGGAGGAACGATTGAAGGATAACCTTAGAGGTTTTACAAGGAGAAAGGTAATATTCAAAATTCTCAAGAATAAAAATGTTGATAAAAGAAAAATGACGTAATTATAATGATGCCAAGTGGGGCACGTGTTAAACCACGAGAAATTATGGATCGAACCAGTAATGGTCGAAATTGTTCAGGGTAATTAGGACTTAAGATAAAAAAAAAATGTTCTAAGTATGATTGAGAGTCAGTCTTGACAGTGATTAGCCTCTAAAGACTGAGGCAATAACTTATGGAAAAAAATGGTGATATTTTTTTTCCCATCTGATTTTAAGGAAAACATCTTCACTCAAGCAGTGATCGGAAATAAGGTAGAAAATTTATTTGGAGGTGGTTAAAATGACATTGACTGTAAGGAAATTTTACTATCAGGAAAGGCCAAAGAGGTGGACGACACTTTAAAGGTAAGTGGATAATTATAGGCGCGTGTGCCAAAAGAATACAATGATGATGGTTAAAAATGTGAAGGTTGTATTGTGGTTTGGAAGATTGACATTCCTTCTGATGACTGTGCAATACCCAACCGTAATAGTAGTTCGGTAAAGGTTTAATTCGTGTAATCGCCAGGAGCGGGCTATCTATCTTAGAAGGTACTATCTTGAGAATGAGCCAGGACTATATTTCAAAAAGGACTAAACAAACCTTTGAGTTAAGTCTTCTATTGAAGGTATATGATTAAGAATGGTATTAACCTGCTATCGTTGCTTTGAGCAAAACTCTTATGCAAATTTTATCTGCTTCATGTCATGTATGTATGTCAGAATCAGGAGTGTACTCCATGAATCATGAATGGTGATTATGTTATCTCCTTAGAAGGATTTGATACGACATGTATGGACTCCGTATGGTTAGCTATTAAGACTTCATGGAAAATGAATGACTACAGTAGGTCAGTGGTGGACCATGGTAAGGCAGCAATGATTATGCAAGTATTAAGCTGATTACAACCGTGAGAGTTGTATTGGAATGGGTGTTGAGATTGAGTACCACTAATCGGGTCGTGGTAGTGTATAAGTTATCATTGATAGACTAATTAAGTAGAGTATCTACCTAGTAAATAATTATTCTTTCTTATCAATAGAGAGTCGTATTATTATACGAGGAAGGTTGCGGTGCAAGCTTAGAATTCTAGTAACGATGATGTATAGAATGAGATCCCAGATTCGATTTTCGATGTCGAGGGAGTTTCAAAGGTGATTATGTATAAGCTCGAGGAAGAGTGTGGGTCCATAGAATGATGGACGGGATAGCGAAAATATTTAGGCATGGGAAATACGAGGCTATAATGCTTAATGTTGATTTATATACGTATATGAATTGTTCTCCTATGACAAACCTCTATAGTTCAGAGGTAGGTTCCAAGCCAGATATTTTGTGGCAGTATATTTTTTTTCACATATACAGTTCTCTTCAATTCGTTCTTTTCTCTTCTTTTCATTTCATGTAAGCTGAGAAGAACAACCCTTCCAGAAAGGGGAGGTATTGCCGAATGACTATCTATCTGTGTGATAGAAGCCTAGTAGGATACCAGCTATTGTTTAATCACTGGTCAAGTACTAAAGGCTGGCCACCTTCTTTACTAACTAAGCGATATAACAAGTGTTCATGATCATAGTGATCTCTCAACAAATTCCTTTACTTCTATTTGATTGATCAAATTTTGGAAAATAGAAACAACTGAAAAAGGAGTAATAAAGTGGTGGTAGTATGCAGAATGGGAACACATTCGTGATACTAAGGTTGACGTGGTTATTAAAAGGTTATAGAAAGCTAACGAGCAAAAGTATAAGCACTATAATATTAGGAACGGAAGGTAGTAGCGATTACGAACTGGAAAAGAATGGGTATTGAGAAGCAGAAGCTCTAATGCTAAAAGCTATAATGAGAGTCTGTGCAATAGACTTGAAAGAAATTGGAATGATCACTTAACACGGATTGAGTTTTCTTACGACAATAGATCATATGTCAGTATTGAGATGTCGCCTTATGAGATCCTTGAGGGAAGACAATGTCGATCTCCCTTATGTTAAGATGAAGTTGTAGAGCGCAAGATGCTCGGATCCGCAGTAGTCCAAAGGACCAAGGATATGATAGATCTAATCAGAGGACGGCTGGTAGTAGCCCAAGATGGACATGACACGAAAGGACAAAGAGTATGAAATAGGGGACCTAGTAATGTTATAGGTATCCCTTGGAAAGGATTGATGAGGTTCGAAAAGAAAGGAAAGCTAAGTCTACAATTTGTTGGACCCTCGGATATATTAAGAAGTATTGGGAAGTTAGCATATGAGCTAGCCTTACCCCAGAGCATGTAGCAAGTCATAACGGGTTTCACGTATCAATGTTAAGAAAGTGTAATTCGGATGCTAGACAAATAGGGGCATATGAGCGAATAGACATGCAACCAGACGTAACCTATATGGAGCAACCAGGAAGGTTATAGAGTGAAAAGGAACAAGTGCTTAGGAGAAGGATTATCAAACTAGGCAGAGTTGGTGGTAGGACCACAATGTCGAAAATTGACTAGAGAGTTAGAAGGCACAATGCTAGAAAAGCATCCCCAACTGTTTTCTATCTGATTCCGGGACGGAATCCTTTAAAGGAGGGGAGACTGTAATAACCCCAATTTTTGGAAATTTTTGAAACCCTTATGAATAGTGTTTTTGCTGAATGAGAAAAATTTTCATGCCACGCTATGTAGGGGTTCTGTTATTGATCTTATGGAATATTATTAGTACTCTATGTGGTATATAAGTGTATGTAAAGATCGTCAGAATCCAATTCCGAACACTTTGATTTTTCCCGGAAATCCAATAGATACGGAAAGAATTGAGTATAAGGTAACATGATAAAAGGATTTAAATTAAAGGATTATAATAGAGGATCATAAAAAGGAATTTAATGTATTGAGAAAGGTTAAGGGAACCTAAGTAATAAGATCCCGGGTATGATCCCTCGAACGATAAACGAAAACGAAAGTTAAGCGAACCGTATAACAGATCAGCGGTCATTAGGCAAACAATTAAAAGCTAATCAAAGGGATTAATGGGGGTGATGTCATCCAACCAATAGAAAGAGGACAAAGGAGGGGTGATGACATCACAAAGTGATGTAGGCATGACATAGAAGGGAAGGAAGTGTGGTTGAATTATAACCACACAAAATCAAGGTTAATTAAGTCATTAACCAAAAACAACACAAAAAATCAACCAACCAAGCAAATCATTTCATTTTCATCAAACAAAACACAAAAACCTCTTTCTTCCCAAGCTAACTCTCGGCTTCTTTCTTAAAATTTGAAGATCCAAGCTCCACCACTTACTATTTAGCAAGGTAATTATTTAAGCTTCCCCATGGATAGTTACATACTTCCTATAAGTTTAAGCTTCTAATTCCAAGCCAATCTTTTTCTATAAATCAAGGAAGAAGATGGTGAATAGTAACCTTCAAGAAATAACTTTAGTTTTCTTGAATTTTTATGAAAGATTAAGGTGATACAAGCAAGGATCAAGGTTCTTTAGGCATTCAAAGCTCTTGTGTTGTGTTAAAAAGCTTCAAGGAAGGTATAATCTCTTAACCAAGCTTTGTTATTGAATGTTAAGAGCATAATATGAGTATTTTAGTTCATGAGAGGCTTGATGGTTGTGTATGTAGAGATTAGTGAGTTTTGGGATGTTGTTGGATTGGTAAATGTTGTTGTTTTGATTAAAAGAACTTAAGTATGATTAAAGTTAAGCTTAGGCATAAGTATTAATGATTAAATTGAATTGGTTGGGGTTGTTATGATGTGAAAATGATGGATGTTGGTTGTATGTTGGATTTGAGGTTGATTTGGGATGGTTTTGAATGGTTTAAAATTGGGAAATCGCGTAAACATAGCCGTCGTAACGTCCGATTTTCTTTGGACTGTTTTTGTGCATAGCATTAGGACCCGAGAACCCCCTGCTAGATTATGACCACTTCCATGTTTAGATAACTCATGTTACGAGCTTCTTTTTGATATGTAGTTCGTTCGATTCCGATGCACGGTTTAGGAGAAACGACCGTTTCAAGTAACGGTGTTTCGCGAACGAAACTTTTCCCCTCGCCTTACTTTGAAACATAGGTTAAAGACCAAAAAGGGTTAATTAATGTATGAAACATTTATGGTAAGTGTTTTAGGCAGTTGGTAAGACACTCGCGAAGGAATCGCTTTAAAACTCGTAAAGGTTAAATTATTAAAAATGGTGGAGCCGAGGGTACCCGAGTGACTTAAGCAAATCAGTAAGCGCAAAACAAGCGTTAGAGTCTAAGTTAGTTAAAGTATAGATTTACAAGTGATTTTGGTTTAATTCCAACTTACTTGTTGTTTATAGGTTACCAGACTCGTCCCGAGCCTTTTATCACCCCAAGTCGCTCAGGCAAGTATTCTATCCGTTATACTGTTATTGTGATGTATACATTTGTATATGCATGATCTTGCGATAAATGCATATTGGTTATTTAGCAAATTCTTGCGATATATTGTAGCATGTGATATGGTATATATGCATGCCTGTTTCATATTCTTGAAATATATATCTGTTGGTTCAGTTGATAATACCTATGCTAGAGAATAGCGGTAACTTGCATATACCCTTAGTATAGGGACCCAAAGGTGAAAATATTTTCTAAAACTGGGAGTCGAGGATCCCGAGTAGATTTTGTATATATATGGATATGGATATATATATATATTTATATATATATATGGTTATAGTTTTCCAAACTATTAATCGAATAAGGTTTATTCGATAACTTTAACTTTATTTTATTATTGAATATTATTTCGAATATTATTCGAAGGCGTATGACTCCTTTTATTTATTTATTTGAATATTATTTGAATATTCATTCGAGGGCTTATGACTCTTTTATTTATTTATTTGAATATTATTTGAATATTCATTCGAAGGCTTATGACTCAGTTTATATTATTTAATGAATATTATATGAATATTCATTTGAGGATTTATGACTCCGATTATTTGCTGAGGTATATTCTTTATTTTATTAAAGAATAAGGTGTCAATAATCAAACTTATTTTCGATTATTCAAATAAAGATAATACTTTCATATAAGTATATCTTTGGTTATTTAATACTCGTTTCAAGTATAAGTTTTAATACTTCTACTTCAATTATTTTTATAAAGATTATTCTTTATGGGAATATTATTTACATAATAATATTCAGCCATTTTCTAAATATTCTGGGGACTGATTTACTTCATTAAATCAGCTTTACTCCAAACACTCTATAAAGTGTTTTCGAGTCTTCAAAATGATTTTTAAAGTCAGAGCGGATCCCAAAACTCATTTTTATATTTAAGATCTTCCTTTTTAAGGGGATTTAAATACTCGCTCAAAGCCTGGGGAATCCGGCTCTGTGGTGTATTTTATATTCGCAACGAGGTTGCAGTTTTGGTAAATGAATTGATTACTTGCCCAATGTTCGGGAAGTAAGCCCATCTAATTGAGTCGGCATAAGCGACAGGCCGGGGTACGGTCTATGAAAGTGTAAGTAGCTGGGTGGCAGTCCATCAACGCGTAAGAGGCCGGGTGGCGGTCCAGCACAAGGTCCTTATGTGGCCAGGGTGATGACCGGTGGGGGATTCATCCATCTACTAGTAGAAAAGGTTACTTATTGGTATCTTTGCCTGATCAGCAAGATATCTGGTTTATGCCAAAATTCTTTCCTTTCCAAATTTATTGGATATTGCAATTCTGTTCATACTTTACATGACAGAGGTTTTCAGGAAATGTATATATATATATATATATAGGTGTATATATATGTCGGGACTTAATGAAGTATCTCGTAACTTCATTATTTATAATGATATTCAAAGATTGAATCTATTCAAATCTTGTCTTGTAGTCTCATCTATGTGATGAACTTTTGAAACTAATTATAACTTGAACGGTGGTAGTTCAAGTAGTATTTGGGAAAGATATAAGTATATTGGGGTATCTTGTAACTTCATCTTTTAAACTTATATCTAATTAATAATTGTCTTATGAATGACAAAGATTTTCAGAAAAACGTTGAGACAAGGTTAGATATATGAGATCACCTTGCAACGATATTTTTTTATACAGTTATACACTGGGACTTTGTGTATATTATGCATGGAAGAGGACTTCCAATATTTTGAAAAGTATATATGTATATATACTGAATATTTTGCGACTTCATCGCATTAAGATATCAAACTTGGTTCATTTCTTTTGACCAAGACTTTCATGAGTATTATGAGTAGGCTCATATACTATTAATCATTATACATATTATTTTGGTGGGCTTGCTGCTCACCCTTGCTTTCTTCTTTCATCACACAACAACAGATAGAAAAGATGAACATAACCAAGCTCCCGATTCGCAAGCGATTAGGAGACGTTCCGCAGTTTTCTAGAAGCATTGATGCCGCCGTAGCTGAGGTAGGAACTACCAATAGGCTAGGCTTTCAACTTTTGATGGACCAGATTTATTTATATTTATGAATTGTAATAATGGCAAAGAAATGTAAATTTATTCAGAAAACCTTTTAAAGTGTATTGGCAGATAATTGTGGAATAAAATGACTTGTGGTTATTTTTGGATGTTCATCTCTGAGACTATAACGTGTGGTGTGTGTGTTTATTGTGGGGTCACAGTACAGAGTAGTTGAGTAATTATTAAGATTGGGTGTTATTAAGGGAAATGGAACTCGTGACGACCCGGATCCCCGACCCCGGATCTGGGGGTGTTACATCCACAGGCTAGATAAAGCACTTTATGGACTTAAGCAAGCTCCTAGAGCATGGTATGAGACTTTAGCTCAATTTCTTCTGGAAAGTGGATTTAACAGAGGAACAATAGACAAAACACTGTTCTACCTCAATCATGGAAAGGACTTACTTCTGGTCCAGATCTATGTTGAGGATATCATTTTTGGATCTACAAATGACAGACTTTGCAAGAAGTTTTCCAAACTGATGCAGTCAAGGTATCAGATGAGTATGATGGGGGAACTTAGCTATTTTCTGGGCCTTCAAGTCAAGCAGAATGAAGAAGGCACTTTTATTTGTCAAACTAAGTACACCAGAAAATTGCTGAAGAAATTTGGAATGCAAGATTTTTCAAGTGCATCCACTCCCATGGCCATTGCAACAAAACTGGATAAGGATTCTGGTAAATCAGTAGATATTACTGATTACAGAGGTATGATTGGCTCTCTACTCTATCTAACTGCTAGTAGACCTGATATCATGTATGCTACCTGTCTTTGTGCAAGATTTCAAGCAGATCCAAGAGAACCTCACTTAACAGCTGTGAAAAGAATTTTTAAGTATCTTAAAGGAACAGCTGATCTGGGATTGTGGTATCCCAGAGAATCAGATTTTAAACTAATAGGTTACTCAGATGCAGATTTTGCAGGTTGCAAAATTGACAGGAAAAACACAAGTGGAAGCTTCCAATTTCTTGGAGGCAGATTGGTTTCTTGGTTTAGCAAGAAACAAAAGTCAATTTCCACATCAACTGCAGAAGCAGAGTATATTGCTGCAGGAAGCTGTTGTGCACAGATTCTTTGGATGAAGAATCAATTACTGGATTATGGGTTAACTTATTTCAAAATCCCTATTTACTGTGATAATCAAAGTGCTATTGCTATGACAGGTAATCCAGTTCAACACTCTATGACAAAGTACATCAGCATCAGGTACCACTTCATCAGGGAACATGTGGATGAAAGTACAGTGGAATTGCACTTTGTTCCAACAGATTAACAACTAGTAGATATCTTCACAAAACCATTGTGTGAAGCTACTTTTACAAGATTGGTAAATGAACTTGGAATGGTTTCAGGTTCTTTCTCTAAATCTGCTTAGTTTTGTTCTGATGCATCAGACTTTATGATCAGTATTTACAGAATTTACTCCCCTTGTGTATTCTGTGCTTAATTGAAAAATGTGCTTAAGTACTGACTGTTGTCTGATATATGTTTCTAAACTCTAAAAATGATATGTCTGTTTGTGTAACTATTCAATCCTATGAGGATAATTGTGCTAGATGCTGACCTAGTAGTCTTCAATAAACAAGGGATCCCATGTTAGAAGTAATTATTTATGTGGAAATTCATTAACACAAGCAAATTCTGATATTGAGCTTAGTTGAGTTTACTTTGTCTATCTTATTACTAAGTCACAAACTAGAATATTGCTTCTCATCTGTTGAGTTCTGATGCTAGTAAATCTGTTTGGATGTACTAAGTGCTGATAAACCTCACTTATCAAAAGAAAAAGAAAAAGAATGAAGGATTAAAATTCAGGTACTCCTTTGAGATCTAGAGTACAAATGTGGAAGGAACGACCCAAGTGCATTGCTGGTATTAAGTAAATATGCATCAGAAAAGCAAAATATTTTCTTGGTGACTTTTCACACTCTATGATTACTGGAGAAATACTCTGATAATAGCATAAATTCTGATAAGCAGTCGTGACTCACTTACACTGAGAAGCCACTGTAAAATAGAATTTAAAAAGATGCACAAAATTAGCACAAAATAGTTGAGGTGGACTCCAGCATGAACTCATTCAACAGTAGGTTTCAGAATAATGACAGATTTTTAGTAAAGTTTTAGTTATGCCTTATTTCTAAGATGTACTGAAGTGAATCAGACTTTACTCTTTGTCTGATATTTGGCTTAATGCACACACTAAACACTCCATATGAATGATGAAAATTACTGTGGTGATCTATGTTATTTTAGATAAACAGTAATTGTATCACATTGCATAAATTCTGAGGACAAGTTCTGATTGCACGTTCTGATGATTAAGTTCTGAAGAATCTATCTCAGAACTTGTGTGAGGACTTACTAAGATAGGCATTCATTTTTCGAGTTAAGAAATCATGTTCTGATGACTGTTAAGTTCTGATATAAGTCTAAGTTCTGATATTAAATTCTAATTCTTTACTTGACTTATTTATGGATAAAATTTAAAAACAGTCTCACTTTACACCAGAATATGTTGAAGTGGAAGATTAACAGTCACTATATTTAGGGATAGTGGTACTCGTTCATGCACATTCAATTTTTACTTGCTACTTGTGCGCATTAAACCATGTTTTACATTTCCAATGACTGTTTTTTCTTTTTCCAAGTCTGGGGAGACGAGGTAGAATTAATTCTATCTGTCAGCATTAAATTTCTTTGCGTCTCCTGGCATTCTCTTGCCCATATAAACAACCACTTCACATCAGCCTTCCCATCAAATCTTTTATCACAAACTCACCTTCATAATCTTTCTATCAAAAACAACATGGTCAATTACAATATGTTTTTGAACTATGAAACATTTAACATGGAGCTGAGCTGTGCCGATTGGTAGCAGGAATGACACGTCACTGCCATTCCTGATGAGATATGGGACTCCGTTCCCCAGGAGGTACTTACCCACCTCCTGTTCTTCAATATGGACTACCATCGCCTGACATTAGAACAACTCCTGACATCAGAGAGATCAGAAGATGAAGCCAAGTCAAGATCTACAACTGGTTAAATTCTGATATTTGTACAGACTGAAGCTGTTATCGGAAGTTAAATATGGTAAAGCTTTAAGGACTGTAAGTTGTAGTTATCTAGTCTAATTCTCATGCATTTGTACTTAATGTTTTTGACATCATCAAATATTTATTGAACTTGTATATTATGCAAATTTACAAGTTGGGGGAGATTGTTAGATATATTTGATAATGTCATGACTAATATGATTTATGTTTAGTTTTCTGATCTTACTTAAACAGGATAAATCAGTACTTACTGGAAGTCGGGACTTAAGGATATCAGTACTTATATTATCAGGAGATAATCATCAGAAGATGGATATCAGAACTTAAGTGCTGAAGGACGTTCAGATAAGGACAGCAGCTGATTAAAGGAAAGAAGATCGAGATAAACATAAGAAGAGATATGCATGGAGAAGGAGTTCTATGAAGAATAGAATACTTGGAAGAAAAGATATCTGATTGATATATTTTAGGAAGCAGAATTATATTCCATATCAATTAGCGATTATCTTGTAACTGTGTAGTATATAAACACAAACATAGGGTTTACACTATAAGTGTTATCATATTCGAGAAGATTATTCATTGTAACCCTAGCAGCTCTCGTGATATTTGTTCATCACTGAGAGGTAACAGTTCCATACTGTAACAGAGTTTATTATTTCAATAAAGTTTGTTTTCTGTTACTTGAGATATTAAAGTTCAATTTGATTGTACTTTACACTGTATTCACCCCCTCTACAGTGTGTGTGACCTAACATTAGTGTTACTCTGGTAGTGGTAAAAATAAGCTTTGTGAGAATATACAGTTTGTGGATATATTGAACAACATACCTAACTGAAATTGTTAACTTGTATAATAATATTATTATTATTAGATAGTTTCATTATTATAATAATTTTATTATTATGATGCTTTTATTAATTGTTGTTTACTTGTTGGCTTTATAAAGCCTCATTCTCTTATAATCGATAACAAATCATATTATAATAAAGTCCTACTTTTCTCTCTTCTCTATATACTTTATCATGGTATCAGAGATATGGTTCGATCCGAGATAGGTTAATGTAGAGTCGATTGTTATGGCCACATGCTGGGTTCAAAACATGTATTTTATTAATTATTTCTTCTCGTTTTCTTCTCCAAGATGGCTTTGTTTTTTTCTTTGATGATTTTGAGTTTTAATCATGATTACTATTTTTTCGAATTGGTTAAATTTCTCTGGGATAAATAAAATTGATTTTTGTAGAAGTTTATTCTGCTGGTTTTGATCGGTACTCTCATACACATTGTTTGTCTCTCTCTGATGATATTGCCTCATTGACTCATTGATTCATTGATAATATTGTTTTTTTTTCTTTTCTTTCCCTCTCATATTCCTTTCCTTTTCTCGTGTTGATGATTGGGGTAGCCCTAGTCACATATGTATACCTTATCCGCCGTTTTTTAATTATCTAGTGCTCTAGGCACATTGGCCCTTCGATGGATTGCTTTATTTTATTTATTACTCCAGGTACATTGTCCCTTCGAGGGATTGGTTTAGTTTCTTGTCCCTTCGCGAGATTGGTTTAGTTTATTTGGTGCTCTAGGCACATTGGACCTTCGAGGGCATTAGTTCATGTAACACCTCGAAATCCGGGGTCGGGGATCCGGGTTGTCACGAGTTCCATTTCCCTTAATAATACTTAATCTTAATAATCAACCAACTACTGCGTACTGTGACCCCACAATACACACACACACACCACAAGTTATAGTCTCAGAGATGAATATCCAAAAATAACACAAGTCATTTTATTCCACAATTATAAACCATTACACCTCAAAAGGGTTTCTGAATAAAGTTACATATTCTTTGCCATTATTACAATTCATAAATATACATAAGTCTGGTACATCAAAAGTTGAAAACCTAGCCTATTGGTAGATCCTACCTCAGCTACAACGACATCAACGCATACAGGAAACTGCAGAACGTTTCCTATCCGCTCATGAATTGGGAGCTTGGTCCTGTTCATCTTGTCTATCTGTTGTTGTATGATAAAAGAAGAAAGTAAGGGTGAGCAACAAGCCCACCAAAATAATATGTATAATAATTTACAATATATGAGCATTCTCATAGTACTCATGAAAGTCTTGGTCAAGAAGAAATGAACCAAGTTGATATCTTAACGCGACCAAGTCGCAAAATATTCAGTATATATGTATATATATATATTTGAAAGTCTTTGAAATCCTTTTTCATGCATAATATACACAGAGTTCCAGTTTATAACTGTATAAAAATATCGTTGCAAGGTGATCTCATATATCTAACTTTGTCTCAAAGTTTTTCTGAAAATACTTGTCATGCATAAGATAATCATCAACCAGATATAAGTTGAAAATATGAAGTTACGAGATACTCCAATATAATTATATCTTTTCCGAATACTACTTGAACTACCACCGTTCAAGGTATAATTAGTTTCAAAAGTTCATCACATAGATGAGACTACAAGATAATACTGGAATAGATTCAATCTTTGAAATATCATTTGAAAGAATGAAGTTACGAGATAGTTCATTAGTCCCGATATATATATACACCTATATATATATACATTTCATACACTCTTCTGCTATGGAAGTATAAGCAGAGTTGTCATTCCCAAGAATTTTAGAAAGAAGAAACTTTGGCATAAACCTGATATCTTGCTGATCAGGCAAAAATACCAATTAAGTCATCTTTTCTACTAGTAGATGGATGAATCCCCCACTGGTCATCACCCTGGCCGCATTAGGAACTTATGCTAGACTGCCACTCAGCCACTTACGCATTGATGGACTCCCACTGAGCCACTTACACTTTCATGGACGCCCACTGAGCCCATGTTGCTTATGCCGACTTAAATAGATGGACTTACTTCCCGAACGTTGGGCAAGTAATCAAAATGTTTTCTCAAAACAGCAAACTCCTTGCGAATATATAATACACCACAGAGCCAGATCCCTCAGATTTTTAAGCGAGTATTTAAATCCCCTTCGAAAGGAAGATCTTAAATTTGAAAACGAGCTTTGAGATCCGCTCTAACTTTTAAAATCATTTTGAAGACTCGAAAATATTTTTAAGAATGTTTGGAGTAATGTTGATTTAATAAAATAAATCAGTCCCGATATGTTGGATAATATCTGAATATTATTATTTAAATAATATTCCCATAAAGGATAATCTTTATAAAAATAACTGAAGTAGAAGTTTTAAAAACTCATACTTGAAACGAATAATAAATAACAAAAGATAAAGAATATTATTTAAAAATAAGTTTGAAATATCGAAACATTATTATTTAATAAAATAAAGAATATTATTTAATAAAATAAGTGGAGTCATAGGTCCTCGAATGAATATTCAAAATTATATTCATTAAGTAAAATAAGCGGAGTCATAAGTCCTCGAATGAATATTCAAAATAATATTCATTAAATAAAATAAAGTTATCGAATAAACCTTATTCGATTAATAGTTTTGAAAACTATATATATATATATACATATACTATACTCGGGAACATCGACTCCGGTTTAGAAAAATGTTCACCTTCGGGTCCCCTATACTAAGGGTATACGCAACTACTGCTTATCTCTAGCATAGGTATTATGCAATTTATAAGCATTTGAATCAAAAATTAGATATCAAGATTACGAAACAGACATGCATATATACCATATCAGCATGCTCCAATATATCGCAAGATTTGCTAATAACAATCATGCACTTATCACATGATAATGCATATACATATATATATCACAACAACAGTTATACGGGTAGAAAACTTGCCTGAGTGTTCCGGGATAGACTTAAGCTTAGAGTGGGTCCGGTAACCTATGAACAACAACATAATCCGGAATTAGACCACGGTCACTTAAGAAACTAGACTTTATCCACTTAGACCCTAATGTTCGCTTACAGTCGCTTATACGCTTAACGATTTGCGTTAATATCTTGCATACCCTCGCCTCCACCAATTTTAATAAATTAACCGTTATGAATTTTAAGGCGACTCTTTCGCAAGTTGAAAGGCATATGTCATAGCCTACTCGTTTATTCGAGTATTTAACTCAACTCAAATAAGAATGTAATAAGTAAATAGTGGATTAATCATCAGAGAGATCTCACAGTGTAAATTCTGTCAAAGAATAAAGAAACATTGTTCATCTGCAGACTTGAAGATTCACTGGAAGAAGTTCAAGAATTTGATCATGCCTCAGTGATATAAATCAAGATCGTGGATTTAATCAAGTGACAGAGATCTCGTCAAGGTATCATTTATTACAAGGATTCAATCAGAATATAAAAGTCAAGACATGAAGAAACGTCACGAAAGTTAGTCACTCATGAACCAGACAGTACATCGAGTGTCAGCATTGAAGTGGCGGAATTGATTCATAAGTCTCAGTGACTTTCAGAAGATTGTCAGAAGAATGGATGCTGCTAAGGGTTAGTATTAATTCTCTATTAATTAATTAAGTCATATAATTTAATTAAGAAAATAAATTATATCTGCAAAGATTAATTTATTGATTAATTGAATTAAATTGATTAATTAATTTAGAATTAATATTAAGGATTTACAAGATTTTAATTGGTTTAAAATCTGCTTAAATTCAGCAAGACAATTCATTTGAACTAGTATGACAATCGGTATGACAATTGATAGTCATACCGAAAGTCATGCCAATACATTTAATTGTCTTATTAGAATTTCTGTTTAGATTAAAATCAGTTATTAATTCAGCAAGACAATTTATTTGAACTAATATGATAATCGGTATGACAATCTATAGTCATACCGAAAGTCTTGCTAGCTCATTTTTAATTGTCTTGCTAGTTGTAAACATTGTCCTACCAAAAGTCTCACAAGCTTAAAGGATTGTCATTCCAATTCAATCTACTCGGCTGTGTTGTTTAAAAGAAGCAGAAGACCAGTTCATAAAGATAGGCAATAAAACAGAACAAAAACAATAGAACAAAAGCAAAAGGAGCAGATAAAATATTTCATCTCACCTGCAACTTCAAGATCAATTTCTAGATTGTAAAGTTAAATCCAATCAACTAGAAATACTTATCTTGTTCTTGTGTATCAATCTAGCGGATTAAAATCCCTAGAACTTAATCTCAAATCGCATTTAGCATTTGATCTTTTAATTACAAAAATAGAAAAAGTTCATGTCGAATTTATTCTAGATTTGTAATAATTGATTTGAGATTAATCCCTTGTAACCGATACCGTAGTTGTAACACCTTTCAAGTTTAATAAAAGTTTTATTTAACTTGAATTTTGTTTCACAATTTTATTCCGCATTTTATTCGATTAAACGGTATTGTTTGCATTCAACCCCCCCTTCTACAAACAAATTGGGACCTAACAATTGGTATCAGAGCCTTCTGATTAACGTACAAATCTAGATCCTAGACTTTTGTGTTTCTTTCACTTCTTGAATTTTTTATTCACTCAAAAAATTCATAATGACTACACAAAAAGTTGGAACCGTTAAAATTCCACTTTTCGATAAAGAAAATTATGTTATGTGGAAGAAGAAGATGCTACTGTTTTTACAGGTTGCTAATCCCAAATATTTGCAAGTGTTGAAGAAGGGTCCAAAAATTCCTATGGTTATGGAACCAGAGGTAATAGAAAATGATGTGGTGATCACCAAAGCGAGAACTTATGTGAAGGATCTTGAGGACTTCTCTCCTGCTGAAATAGAAGAAGCTTCCCTAGATGCTAGCCTTCAATTAATCTTAGTAGATTCCCTTAATCCCCTGATGAATAGACATGTGATAAATTGTAAAGATTCCAAACATATCTGGGAAACTATTGAGATTATTAATGAAGGCACAGAGGAAGTTAGGGAGAACAAACTAGAAATCCTAACCTCTGAGTATGAATACTTTAAATCCAATCCAGGAGAAGGAATCACTGAAGTGTTTGAGAGGTACAATGCATTGATCAACAACCTGAACATTAATGGTAAATACTATTCCATCAGGGAGGTCAACAAAAAGTTCCTTTTAACACTGCCAACTCATCTCGAACATAGAATCACTGCCATAAGAGAAGCAAGAGATCTGAGTGAGATTTCTTTGGAAAGGCTCTATGGTGTGTTAAAGACTTATGAGTTGGAGCAGATTCAGCAGAAGGAAGTTTATGGGAAAGGAAGAGTGGTCAGCACGTCTACTGCTCTAGTAGCTGATGAACAACAACAACAACCACAATATCAACAACAATCTCAACAGTCAGAAAGAATGGTACAGTCTTCCAAGGTTGAAGATAATGTGATAGTAGCAGAATTTGATTCTCCTACTACAAATCAATCAGGAGATGATTATTATTCCTTGGAAGAACTGGAGCAATTGGAGGATGAGTCAATGGCCCTGATTGTTAAGAGATTCTCAAATGTCAGATTCAAAAGGAATCCCAAGTTCAAGTACAAGTCCAACTACAACAGATTCCAGAAAGGTGGATCTTCATCCTCTAACACCAGCAGTGGTGGGTATAAAACAGGGATGGTTGATCGAAGCACCATTCGATGCTTCAACTGTAATGAGTTGGGACACTTTGCCACATAATGCAGGAAGCCAAAACAAGCTAGGAAGAACTCTTACGATTCTAATCAAAAGAGTAAATCTGAAAGGGCGTACCTGGCAAAGGGAAGAAGCTGGGATGATACTGACAGTGAAGATGAAGAAGTTGGGAATCTTGCTCTCATGGCTAGTAATGCAAGCACCTCATCGTCAAGAAAAGAGGTAAAATTTACTGATGCTGAATTAGTTTATCATCTAGGAGGTTCCTTAGATTGTGCTCGTCGTGATAATGAATTGTTAAATCAACAAATCAAAGACCTTGAGAAAGAGGTCAATGAATTAAGACTTGTGCACATTAATCAAGATAAACTAAAAGAACAAGTATCTTTTCTAGAGAATAGAGTTGACTGTTATAGACAACTCGAAACTATTCTCAAAGACAAGATCACCTGTCTTGAGGCTAAGGTTAAAGCTTACTTTAATTCTTGTTCGAAGTCCAAAGAGTTTTACAATAAGCAAGCTGTTAATCAAACACATGGAATATGTTATGATTACAATGCTGCTATTGGAAAATTAGGCATAAACTCCCCTCCTCATGTATGTGCTAAAGGCAGGGAAGTACCACATGTGCTTAAGGGTGTTGATGAACCCCTCTATAAAGAATCAATTGCTGAACCATTTGATGAGACCTCTTTTATTATTCAAGAAGAAATCCGTGCTGAAGATAATGCTAATGGGAAAGATGTCTCCAAGTCAAGTGTGTCAAAAGTTCCAGTCAAGGTTGTGAAAGCAACTGAGACTAACTCAGACACACATGGGTTGGATAACACAAATGCCATGTCTACCATGCATAAGTTGCCTATTGTTAATCCTTCTCATAAAGCATGTGGTGTTCCTGATTGTATGTCTTGTGCTTTTAATCTGTTGTTTGCTTATTTTAATGGTAAGCATGTTTCTAATGATAAGACTACTCCTCGTCAGCATGTGAATAATAGAAAGCATGATAGGTCTAAGACTGCTAGTCCTCCTAAAGCTAGAAAGGAGACATTTGTGCCTAAGCCTAACCAGAAATTTGTCAAGGCTGTTCACAAGGTCAAATGTTCAGTCATTGAGAACGTTGAGAATATTGAAATTAAGAATGTTGTTTTGCCTGATAAAGGCCAATTTTACAAGTATGCCGGACCCAGCCAAGCTTGGGTTCCTAAGAAGTTCTAATCCATTTGTATTGCAGGGCATTAAACAGGTACAACCGGTAGTGTGGATTCTTGACAGCGGATCGTCAAGACATATGACCGGAGATAGAGCCCTGCTATCAAATGTGGTTGAGAAAGCTGGCCCAGTGGTTACCTTTAGAGATAACAGCAAAGGTTTAACGGAGGGATATGGCTGTTTGCTAGCTGGAAATGTTATCATTGAAAATGTATATGTTGTGCAAGGACTTGAACACAATCTGCTTAGCATTAGTCAGTTCTGTGACAACGGCTACAATGTTTTATTCGACAAGCTGAAGTGTCAGATTCTGTACAAGAAAAGTGAAAAACCCTCCTTAATGGGAATCCGGAAAGGAAATCTGTTCGTAGCTGACATGCACTCTGGAAGCAATCTTGAAGTCAATTGTTTCTATGCAAAGGCATCGTCAGATGAGAGTTGGCTATGACACAAGAGACTTTCTCATCTCAATTTCAAAACAATGAATTCTCTTGTCAAAAGAGAATTGGTAAGAGGTCTGCCTCAGCTGGAATTCTCTCCAGAAGGACTATGTGAGGCTTGCCAGAAAGGAAAGTCAAAGAAAGCAAGTCACAAAGGCACTGACACATCTTCCATAACTGGTGTTCTGCAATTATTGCACATGGATTTATTTGGTCCAGTTAATATCCTTTCTATGTCAAAGAAGTGTTACTGTCTTGTGATAGTTGATGACTATTCCAAGTATACGTGGGTTTTATTTCTTCACTCTAAGGATGAAACACCACAAGTTGTGATTGATCATATCAAGATGATTGAGTTAGATTCTAACGTCCCTGTTAGAGCAATAAGGTCAGATAATGGGACAGAATTCAAGAATGCACTTCTCAATGGATTCTGTACAGACAAAGGGATTACCAGACAATTTTCAGCTCCTAGAACCCCTCAGCAAAATGGAGTGGTAGAAAGGAAGAATCGTACATTGATTGAAGCTGCAAGAACGATGTTAAGTGAATCAGGTCTTCCAATGTACTTTTGGGCTGAAGCTGTCAATACTGCATGTTATACTCAGAATCGAACTCTAATCAACAAAGACTTCATGAAAACTCCTTATGAGATTTTGAATGAACAGAAACCTTCTATCAAATACTTTCATGTATTTGGTGCCAGATGCTTCGTGCTCAAGGATGGAGATGATCGTCGTGGTAAGTTCGAGGCAAAGGCATATGAGGGTATTTTTGTTGGATATGGAAGAAGATCATATAGAGTGTATATCATTGATCAACACAAAGTAACTGAAAGTGTCAATGTTACATTTGATGACACTAAACTCCCTAGTATCTAAACTGAAGATCCTTCTGAGAAACTGAAGTTTGATGAGACGTCAGATTCAGAATCAGAACATGGTCAAGAACCTGAGGTTGTTGCTGGTGAAGAACCTGTTAATCCTGATGATACTCAAGGTAATAGTGATGGAAACTTTGGCAACAATGGAGATACCACTGCTACTGACGGAGAATCTTCAAGTCAACATGGCAACAACTCAGGGGGAGATGCTGAAGGATCATCTAGTAGGACACAACATCACAATGAATTTCAAGGCGAATTATCAAGATCAAATCTTCCAAGACAGACTGTCTGGAATAAAGCTCACCCTTTTGAGTTGATTATTGGTGATCCAGATGTTGGAGTCAGAACTAGACGTGCTACTCAAAATGAGTGTCTGTTCTCAGGATTTCTTTCTGAGATGGAACCTAAGAAAATTGAAGAAGCACTGACTGATCCAGATTGGGTGATTGCTATGCAAGATGAACTCAATCAGTTTGAAAGTCAACAAGTCTGGAAACTGGTACCTAGGCCTGTACACAAGAAAGCTGTTGGTACTAGGTGGGTATTCAGGAATAAACTAGATGAAGATGGTGTGGTTACAAGAAACAAGGCAAGACTGGTAGCTAAAGGGTATTCTCAAGCTGAAGGCATTGATTATGATGAAACCTATGCTCCAATGGCTAGACTTGAGGCCATCAGGATATTTCTGGCATTCGCAGCATTTTCAAACTTTAAAGTTTATCAAATGGATGTCAAGAGCGCCTTTCTGAATGGAAAGCTGGATGAAGAGGTATATGTAGAGCAACCTCCTGGTTTTGAAGATCCAGATCATTTGGATTTTGTCTTCTTTCTTTTCAAGGCTATCTATGGGCTAAAACAGTCTCCAAGAAAATGGTATGACACTCTCTCTGAATTTCTTATTGAAAATAGCTTTATTAGAGGTGTCATAGACAAAACTCTCTTTTCTAAAACACATAAGAAGGATACTATATTAGTCCAAGTCTATGTGGATGATATAATATTTGGGTCTACTAATGATAATCTCTGTAAGAGATTTGCTAAGTTAATGCACAGCAAGTTTGAAATGAGCATGATGGGAGAGCTGAAGTTCTTTCTTGGATTACAAGTAAATCAAAGGTTAGATGGAACATTTATTTGTCAATCCAAGTATCTCAAGGAACTCCTCAAAAAGTACAATCTAGAGGATTCTGCATCAGCAAGGACTCCATCAACTACAGCTGTCAAGCTTGGACCATGTGAAAACTCCATTAAGGTAGATGTCACAAGCTACAGAGGTATGATTGGCTCGTTACTCTATCTTACTGCAAGTAGACCAGATATTATGTATGCTACATGTTTATGTGCAAGGTTCCAAGCGGATCCTAGAGATATTCATCTCGTTGCTGTTAAACGAATCTTAAGATATCTTAAGGGAACACCAAATCTAGGTATTTGGTACCCTAAAAAATCTGGTTTTAACCTTGTCGGATATACAGATTCAGATTATGCAGGAAGTGTTGTTGATAGGAAAAGCACCTCAGGAAGTTGTCAATTCCTAGGAAGCAGGCTAGTCTCATGGTACAGCAAGAAACAGCAAACAGTTTCCAACTCAACGGCCGAGGCTGAATATATTGCTGCTGGAAGCTGCTGTGCTCAGATCTTGTGGATTAGGAACCAACTACGAGACTATGGCTCTGTATTGAACAAGATTCCTATTTTATGTGACAACACAAGTGCAATAGCCATCACCAACAACCCTGTGCAGCACTCGAGGACAAAGCACATTGACATCAGGTATCATTTTATTAGAGAGCACGTCATGAATGGTACTGTTGAACTATTTTTTGTTCCAACAGAAGAACAAATAGCAGATATTTTCACTAAACCACTTGACGAATCCACATTTACCAGATTAGTTGGTAAATTGGGCATGTTGAATAGTTTTAGTGATTAATTTAGTTAATATCTGAGATCTGTTCTTGAATGAATTTACAAATGAATTTTTCATAAATGAAAAATTCATTTGCAAATTTATGTTATCATTTTATCATATTTCTTGCTTAATTCTATGTAATTTATAGTATCTTATCTGTTTTATTTTCCCTTCTTGTTAATTTAAAATATCTCAGAATATTTTATTTTCTCTAAAAATATTTTTCTATGAATTTTATTTGCTAAAATTCAACAGAAATCTATTTTTGGAATAAAAATAATTAATTCTGAAATATTGTCTTTGATTTTGTAAATATTTTCTGATATTTTTACTAAGTTATATGAGTCTTTATTCCAGTACATATTTATATATGTGTGTTTCTGTGTTTAAAGCTGATATGACAATCGACAAGACAATTGAAATTGTCTTGCTGAAAGTCATTTCAGTTTAAATGTTGTTTATTATGTTATTCAGTATAGTTTTATACTGGCAAGACAATCGGTATGACTATCAATTGTCTTGCCAGTTTTAAACCTTATATATAATTATTTTCCTTTTATTATTGTACTGGTATGACAATCGGTATGACTATCAGATTGTCATACCAGTTATAATTTTAGTATTTATTTCTGTTGTTTTTTTCCCTTCTTTTGCCTGGTATGACAATCGGTATGACAATCCAGGATTGTCATACCAACTGTCATATAAAAGCGTGTGTTTGTATTGTTTTAAACCACATTTCATCAGTTCATTTCTTCTCAAAAAAATTCGAACAGTATTTGTATTCAGTTTTCTCTCTTCTCTCTCTTCGAACTAAAACCAACGAATTGTCTGTCTTCCTTGCTCGAGTTTTCACTCAGCATTCTAAAACTTCACTCCTGTGATATATACACACGTATATACTTACAGAAGTGCTGCCAATTTTTTTTCTTTCTTTCTTTTCTTTTTCTTCAAATCGATTTTTCCCAAAATCAGTTCTTTTTATTTTTTATTTTTATTTCAATTTCTGATTTGTGTCTTTTGGTTTGTCAAAACTGCGTTTGTGAGTTAAGAATTTTAACGAGATACATTTCTGTCTAAATTTTTCGATTATAATTAATTTAATTCGAATTATTAAATTAATTTAATTAATTCGAATTTTCTTAATATTACTCTTAAAATTCTGAAAAGCGTGTGTCTTATTATTATTTTAAATGGCTCTCAATTTCCAAATTGTCGCGCATAATCAGGTTGGTTATTTTAATCCGGAAAAATGTGATGTTGAAAAATTTAAGCCATGGATTAGATTTTTAAATGACCATTCGATTGTTAGCTCTGCTATTAAATCAAATGTGATTTTAAACGTCGATTTACTTAGACTGATTTGCACAACCTCTACTGTGGCCGATGATTCAAAATCTTTTTCATTCACCGTCGCAAACACACAGTATGTAGTTGATGAAACAGTCGTCAATCGTGCGTTAAATTTTCCACTAGACAATTTCTGTAATTTACCCTCTGAAAATGATATCACAAATTTTTTCAATGCTATTCACTATCAGGGGGTGATCAATTTAACCAAACTTTCTAAATCAAATTTGGTGTCTGAATGGGATATTTTCTTCGATACACTTTCCAAAGTGTTTGCCAACTGCACAAAATCCAATTTTCATAACATCACTTCCACTCTGCAGTATATTGGTCTTGCAGTTGTTTTCAATCAAAGGATCAATTTTGGCAAACTACTTTTTCCCATTCTCTTGAGACGTCTAACTTCTGCTTTACGTGATCATTCTACAAATCGTAGGGTATCATGTTACTATGCTCGTTTTCTCATGCTTATAGCAGATCATCTTCTCTCACCTGAACACAAAGCCCTTTTTGCTAACTCTGCAGTAACCGAACCCCCTCCAGTTAGCAAAAAGATTTACACTCGCCAAGACACAACCTTCAAATTCATGCAAGTTCCAGTACTTGTATCTGCTTTCATGGCCACTTATATTCCTTTACCTATTTTCAATCTTCCCGGCCATGAACAGCAACCTCAACCTCCAGTGGTTCAAGCCACCCAGGCTCTTCCATTACAGGTAGTAATTCCTCACTCTCACTCTCTTCCTACTTCTGTTGAAAGACCCCCAGTGGTTGATAGGGCTGACCATGAAGTTGTAGAACCACAGCTTCAATCCCAGGTCATAGAGCCAAACACAGAGTCTCATTCTATCTCAACCTCTCCCCCACTGTCTAAAATGTTACCCAGGAGATTACTAGGAAGTAGTACATTGTTAAATATGAGTGAACCCTCAGCTCTGCCTCCTCCTAAGAAAAGAAGAACATATTCTGAGGCATCTGAAAGCCCATCTTTGTCCTCCCAACAGGACATGGACTTTGAAATGGCCAATGAACAGTTACTAGAGGCATTCTCTCAACATGATGCATCTATTGAAATTCGCCATAGGGCCATGGCATCTTGTACTGAGTCAAGCACAATTCCATTACTCACAATGGAACCATACACTTCCCCAGATCATACTCAGGACACACATCGAGGAGTGCACGTAGAGTCGGTTACAGTGCCTGCCATAGTTACGGCAGAAGAGCAGTCACATGCTTCAGAGGGAAAATCTGACTCTCCGCCATCTTTAATAGAGTCATTTTCTCCCCTCCCAGATCCAACACCTCTGGCTCCCTTATGGGATTCTCCACTCGCAGATTTATCTGGAGAAAGTGGAGGGCAACTCGGTCAATCTATCCCTGAAGCAATTCAGACATCTATTCCAAAAGATTTGATAGGTTTGACTGAGGATCGGGACTCGCGAATTCCCATTGCACCACCATTGACCTCTCTTGAAGAGGCTAGGGTGATTTTTAATGCAGGTACAGAAGAACAGCAACAGGAAGACTCCTCACGAGCAATTATATTGAGAGAAACACATGCACGTGAGATGAGTGAACCAAACACGAGTAGAATTCAGGTGAGAGCACACACAGACACTGATACTGTAAACCTGTTAGCTCAGATTGCTGCCCTAAAAGAAGAACTTGCTAAAAGCCAAGCTGAAGCTCAAGCATTCAAAGCACAAGTGGTTGAACGGTCTTCTTCTTCCACCTCTGTCAACAATCAGCTTGCAATCATAAGGAACGACATCTCAGATCTAAAGACCACTGTAATACCAAAGCTCAATTCTATTCAGGACACTCCAACTTTATCAGCTGATGACATATCCAACTTCTGCTCTCTACATACAAGAATGACTTCTCTTGAAGACCTCGTTGAGATGAATCATTCACTGGACTCCTCAAGATTTCTAAAGATAGAGACGGGCATGGAACATCTCAATGAAGGGATGAAGCACCTATATTACATGATCAAGAATTCTCATTGCCCTAATGAAGAACAAAGAACTTATTTTGAAGGACCGTCTGGTGGAGGATCAGGCTCTGGAGGTGATGGAGGTTCCAAAGGAAGATCAGAAGAGGATCCCTCAACTAAGGGGGAGAAGAAAGGAAGTAGTGCCAAAGGGAAAGAAAAAGATACCTCTGCTGGAAACAAAGGAAAGGCTGATGATGTCTACTACAGTGGAGAACAGGATGACTTTGATATTTTTGACATTCCCACTGAACCAGTTCAGGAAGATAAAGATGGGTTATTTGAAGCTGAAGAGGAAAGTGATTTTGAAGATTGGGAAGAGGAAGATACAGTGGATCCTATGTTTGAGAAATAATTTCAGAAGGAGCAGTCAGAGATGAAAAGAAAAGAAGCTGAACTCAAGAAGGTATCTCAGATCATTGACAGGAGGAAAGACATACAAAGAACAGAAACTCTTCAAAAGCAACGTCTTCATGACATTAAGGCTCAAGAAAGGAGAAGAGATGTCAGACTAAAGATTGGTGAAAAATGGGATGAAGCTATGAGAGTACTCGATATGCCTCAGCTGAGCACTAACAATGATAGGCAGTTCTTACATCTTCTTGACAAGCTGGAAATCTCAAATCCTAATAATGACATGTACATGAATGCTATCAAGACTGAAGTCTCAAGGATCACAGCTGCTTTTGATAGATCCCTAAATGAGATGAGCATTTTTGTATATTGTCAGAGTGAAGGATCATTCAAGGTGTCACTTCATCTATTTGAGAATCGTTCTTTGTTAGAGATTTGGGTTCTTTTAAACAAAGTCAAAAGAAGCTCAGAATTGAATGAAGTTCTTCGAGAAAGGCTTAAAGAGTTTGCCAGCAGGGCTAGTCCTCAAGTGGTCAACAATCCTCATCAGGTGAGATTCTTTAAGTCTGATTGTCTTCAAATCTGTCAGCTAGATGTACAATCTCTTAAAGACTACTCAGCTAAGCATCTGGTCTGGATGGAACATCATTTGAGAACTGCTGGATATTCATCCATGTTGAAGACTCAAGCTGCTGACTTGATTCAAGCTTATTGTGAAAAGAATGTTAAAAGGTACACTCAACTCAAGAATAAGCTGAAGTCAGTTGGAGTTCAACCAGTTAGACCAGCAAGCTTCACTTCAGAAAAGGATCGTGTCTTTGACAAGGAATTGCTTCAAGATTTAGAAGAAGGTGAAGTCAGAAGAGAAGACAACTGAAGTCAATTAGCTCAAAACTCAATGTAATATGATTAGAGCTTTATGAATCAAGATAGTCTAATGTAGTTATATGTTCAGGCTAGAGGAACATCTATCTTGTATTCACTTGTAAATTTCATTTGGAATCTGGAAAATGTTAAATATAATCCAGAACTTTTCAGCTATTTACTTTACATTACTGTTTATATCTTTTTCTTATTTGTTAGTTGAGTTATCCTCTAGGTATTTGTTGTTATTGTCTAACAAGCAAATAGGGGGAGATTGAAAGGCATATGTCATAGCCTACTCGTTTATTCGAGTATTTAACTCAACTCAAATAAGAATGTAATAAGTAAATAGTGGATTAATCATCAGAGAGATCTCACAATGTAACATCTGTCAAAGAATAAAGAAACATTGTTCATCTGCAGACTTGAAGATTCACTGGAAGAAGTTCAAGAATTTGATCATGCCTCAGTGATATAAATCAAGATCGTGGATTTAATCAAGTGACAGAGATCTCGTCAAGGTATCATTTATTACAAGGATTCAATCAGAATATAAAAGTCAAGACATGAAGAAACGTCACGAAAGTTAGTCACTCATGAACCAGACAGTACATCGAGTGTCAGCATTGAAGTGGCGGAATTGATTCAAAAGTCTCAGTGACTTTCAGAAGATTGTCAGAAGAATGGATGCTGCTAAGGGTTAGTATTAATTCTCTATTAATTAATTAAGTCATATAATTTAATTAAGAAAATAAATTATATCTGCAAAGATTAATTTATTGATTAATTGAATTAAATTGATTAATTAATTTAGAATTAATATTAAGGATTTACAAGATTTTAATTGGTTTAAAATCTGCTTAAATTCAGCAAGACAATTCATTTGAACTAGTATGACAATCGGTATGACAATTGATAGTCATACCGAAAGTCATGCCAATACATTTAATTGTCTTATTAGAATTTCTGTTTAGATTAAAATCAGTTATTAATTCAGCAAGACAATTTATTTGAACTAATATGACAATCGGTATGACAATCTATAGTCATACCGAAAGTCTTGCTAGCTCATTTTTAATTGTCTTGCTAGTTGTAAACATTGTCCTACCGAAAGTCTCACAAGCTTAAAGGATTGTCATTCCAATTCAATCTACTCGGCTGTGTTGTTTAAAAGAAGCAGAAGACCAGTTCATAAAGATAGGCAATCAAACAGAACAAAAACAATAGAACAAAAGCAAAAGGAGCAGATAAAATATTTCATCTCATCTGCAACTTCAAGATCAATTTCTAGATTGTAAAGTTAAATCCAATCAACTAGAAATACTTATCTTGTTCTTGTGTATCAATCTAGCGGATTAAAATCCCTAGAACTTAATCTCAAATCGCATTTAGCATTTGATCTTTTAATTACAAAAATAGAAAAAGTTCATGTCGAATTTATTCTAGATTTGTAATAATTGATTTGAGATTAATCCCTTGTAACCGATACCGTAGTTGTAACCCCTTTCAAGTTTAATAAAAGTTTTATTTAACTTGAATTTTGTTTCACAATTTTATTCCGCATTTTATTCGATTAAACGGTATTGTTTGCATTCAACCCCCCCTCTACAAACAAATTGGGACCTAACAATTGGTATCAGAGCCTTCTGATTAACGTACAAATCTAGATCCTAGACTTTTGTGTTTCTTTCACTTCTTGAATTTTTTATTCACTCAAAAAATTCATAATGACTACACAAAAAGTTGGAACCGTTAAAATTCCACTTTTCGATAAAGAAAATTATGTTATGTGGAAGAAGAAGATGCTACTGTTTTTACAGGTTGCTAATCCCAAATATTTGCAAGTGTTGAAGAAGGGTCCAAAAATTCCTATGGTTATGGAACCAGAGGTAATAGAAAATGATGTGGTGATCACCAAAGCGAGAACTTATGTGAAGGATCCTGAGGACTTCTCTCCTGCTGAAATAGAAGAAGCTTCCCTGGATGCTAGCCTTCAATTAATCTTAGTAGATTCCCTTAATCCCCTGATGAATAGACATGTGATGAATTGTAAAGATTCCAAACATATCTGGGAAACTATTGAGATTATTAATGAAGGCACAGAGGAAGTTAGGGAGAATAAACTAGAAATCCTAACCTCTGAGTATGAATACTTTAAATCCAATCCAGGAGAAGGAATCACTGAAGTGTTTGAGAGGTACAATGCATTGATCAACAACCTGAACATTAATGGTAAATGCATTGATCAACAACCGTACATCGGATCTAAGCGAACCACATATCAAAACAAAGCTTGAATCATAAGCTATATAAGAATGGTAATGGTCAGTTCATGGAAGTGAGTGTTCGGGTGCAAAAGTTATGCACTAAACAGTCTAAGGAAAATTGGGCATTACGACGGCTATAACTTAGCGATTCCCAAATTTTACCGAATTAATTCAATACCAAACTACCACCAATCAACACCATTATACCACCATTCAAACCCAATACAAGATCATTCAACCAACAACATTTTACCATAACCTAATACACCAATTTCTAGGTCAAACATTCAAGATCCATAACTTTAATCATTAAGCATAAACTTGACTAACTAATGGCAATGACCAAGCATAAACTCATCCAAATCATATCACTAATCATACCAATTCTTAACATACTCCCACAACTATCATAATATTCTTAAAAACATATTAAACCCATGGATTTATAAGGGTTCAAGGGCTTTATACCTTCCTTGGAGAGTGGGGATTCATTTAGAAGCTTCAAGGGGTGCTTATATGGCCTTAGGAAGCTTGGATCTTCAATGGAACCTAAGAAAAATAAAACACAACTAACTTGGTTACTATTCACCCTCCACTAAAATGATTTGTTTGAGATAGAAAACCTTTGATTCAAGCACTCAAACTACTTGCTCTTCTTAGTTATGAAATATAGGATCCAAAGAAACAAACCTTATAATTTTCCATGGAGTATAGCTTGTGTTTTAAATTTCTAATTCACCATTTTGATGAAAAATTCGAAGTGAAGAAGATGAAATGGGGGGGGGGAGAAGCTTGCTTTGTTTTATTTATCTTTGTGCATAAAAATGCTTGGTTGATATCAATCCTTGGTTAAATATCTTGCAAATTGCTTGCATCATCTTGCCTACCTCATCATCTTGCCATTTGTCCAATCCTCATGGTGTGATGATGTCACCTTCTCTTTTAACCACATGTTTTAGCTTCTCTTGGAAGCTTCCTTCCCATTCTACTTGTATGTGCTTGTCCCTTGGTCGTTTATCTGTTTTACGGTTCGCTTAACTCTCGTTCTCGTTGATCATTTGAGGGATCATATCCGGGATCTTATTACTTGGGTTCCCCTAAACCTTTCTCAATATTTTATATTCCTTTTTTTATCCTCTCTTATAATCCTTGAATTTAAATCCTTTTAATCATGTTACCTTATATTCAATTCTTTCGGTATCTGGTGGATTTTCGGGAAAAACCAAAGTTTTCGAATCCGAATTCTGACGACCTTTACATACACTCATTTACTTTATGGAATACTAATACGATTTTAGAATTTCTATAACAGTACTCCTATATAACGTGGTCTGATAATTTTCCTTAATCAGCATCATCAACAAAAAGTTACTATTTATCAGTGTTTCAAAATTCCAAAAATTGAGGTTATTATAGTTTATTTGGTACCCTAGGCACATTGGCCCTTCGCGGGATTATCTTAGTTTGTTTGGTGTTATAGGCACATTGCTTTAGTATATCTGGTGCTTTAGGCATACTGGCCCTTCGCGGAAATTGATTAGATTTAGAAACAGTTTGAATTTGGTTGAAGATTGGATACAGTTTGTTAAATTGGATTCAGTTATTTAGAGTTTGTTTGGATTAGTTATTGGGTTTATTTTAAAGTTGGATACAGTTTTGATGGTTGCATATTTATTTTTATTTTAATATTGTTTTGTTTATTGGATAACGTGGATGGTTCTTTTCTTCATGATTGGATTTCTAATTAATTTTGAATTTGGGTTGGATACACTTGAATTTCTCTATTTTTCTTGTGTTGTTGCGTGTTTCAATGATTTCTCTTATGTTGGGGCGCTTTGAATTCTCTTGCAAGTTTTTGGTTATTTTGAGTTCGTGACTCGAGCTCTTGAATATTGGTTTGGATTCATGACTTTGTTTTTGGCTTCATTGGATACTCTTGCTTTCTCTATTTCATCTGTGGATTGTTTGGTTACATGACTCTGTTTCTTGTTTGACAAACTCTCGATTCACCATCATAAGTTTCAGGGGAGGGATGTTAACATATATAATATTATTTGTAAAGAATAATGTAACGTAATATGTAATTGAGGAAATATAACTCAACATGAAACATAAACAGATAAATAATATTCTCCTGAAGATGACGACTGGATAAATACAAAAAATCAAAAGATGGAATTAATGCTTTAAGTCCGTAACTAGGCCATGAAAAGAAGTTCATTGATATATTCAAGCCTCCTGAAGAATAAAATGTCAAAGGACTTCTAGTGACAATGAAATATATTGGTTTGAAGTATTGAAGATTAAGGGTTTCAGTGATTCAAGCAAAGAATTACTAACAGGCTGTATCAATTCAGAATTGAAAGGAGAATTAAGTAAATCCAATTCAATGCTGGTCGTTTGTGAACCAGACCAGTGCACTAAGCGTCAGCATATTAAAAAAGGGTTGTCTTTTTTATTCAAAAGAAATCAGGCTGATACAACTTCGTATAGATCAAAGAGTAGAAGAAATTGAGTTGTACTGAGAAGATTAGGAAAATGTTTCTAAGTCCTATAGTTTCCCTTTTGGGCGCCACTAGTGAAATTTCCAAGGCAAGAAGTTTCTTTCCCTTCTAGGCGCTACTGGTAAAATTTCTAAGGCAAGAAGTTTCTTTCCCCTCGAAGCGCCACTGGTGAAGTTTCTAAGGCAAGAAGTTTCTTTCCCATATAGGCGCCGCTGGAGAAAAGTTTCTAAGGCATATAATAGCTTCTCTTTTAGGCGCCACTAGATTAGAACATTCTAAGGCGACGACCTTCACTCTAGGTGCCAGTGAAGTATGTTAGATATATTTGTGATGTCATGTCTAATCTGATTTGTTTAGTTTTTGAACTTAATATCAGAACTTAACTGGAAATCAGAACTTACTGAAGACAGGAAGTTATCAGAACTTAAGCCATCAGGACTTACATCAGAACTTATGTGCGGATACACTTCAGGGATGAAAAACGGTTGATTTATAGGAGATGATTAGTATTAAATAAAAGAAGATATGCTTGGAGAGTTGTACGGCTAAAGGACTACAGTAGATAATCTCTGATTGATGTATTTTAGGAAATGGAACATATCATATCCATTAGGAGATATCTTGTAACTGTGTAGTATATAAACACAGATTAGGGTTTACACTATATGTGTTATCATTCACGAGAATATTATTCATTGTAACCCTAGCAGCTCTTAGTGATATCATACATCACTGAGAGAGTAGATTAAACCTACTGTAACAGAGTTTGATATATTGAATAAACTTGTTTTCTGTTTCATACTTGTGTTTATAATCGAATTGATTGTAGATACTATATTCAACCCCCTTCTATAGTATCATTGAGGCCTAAAAAGTGGTATCAGAGCCAATCTGTTAAGCTTACAAACAGTTAAGATCCAAACAAACAATCAATCATGTCCGATCAATCAAAAACACAAGACCCTCAAGAACCTGCAAAGGTTCAACCCATTCAAAACACCAGTAGATATGAAACCATCAGGGTTCCTATGCTCAGGGTGTTTGAGTACCCTGTATGGAGTGTAAAGATGGCCATGTTTCTAGAAGCTACAGATCCAAAATATTTAGACAGAATTTATGATGGTCCACACAAGCCCACAAAGATTTCTGTTGTAGTTGGGAATGAGCCACAAAAGATGATTCCCAAATAAAAGAGAGAACTCACCACTGAAGACATCTCTTCACTAGGCAAGGATGTAAAAGTAAGACACCTGCTTCATAGTGCACTTGACAATGTCATGTCAAATAGGGTGATTGGATGCAAGACTACAAAAGAAATCTGGGATGCATTGGAAGTGAGATGTCAAGGAACCAATGCCATAAAAAAGAACAGGAAGACAATACTCACACATGAGTATGAGCACTTTGACTCAAAATCTGATGAGTTACTAACTGATACATATGACAGATTCACAAAGCTGTTGAATGATCTGTCACTAGTGGATAAGGAATATGATCCAGAAGTTTCAAATATGAAATTCCTACTAGCTCTTCCTGAAAAGTGGGATTTGAAAGCTACTACAATAAGAGACAACTATGAACTTGTTGATATGTCTCTTGATGAAATCTATGGGATGCTCAAGGCTCATGAACTTGAGATGAAACAAAGAAAGAAGAGGCATGGAGGGAAGTCTAAGATAGTTGCTTTAAAGATTGAAGAAAAGACAATTGTCTCTAGGAAGGCAAAAGGAAAGGCTCTCATCATACAGTCTGATTCAGAGTCATCAGATTCTGATGATGATGATTCAGAACCTGAAAATTTATATGAAGTGAATGTTGATGCAGAGATGATGCAACTGTGTGCTCTTATGCTGAAGGGTATCACAAAGATAGCCTACAATAAATTCAGAAAGGGTTAGAAGTTTTCCAGGAAAGGTGGAAGTTCTGACAAGAAAGGGTTCAGAAAGACTGAAGACAAAAGAGGAAAGTCTAACAGAGAAGACAACTCAAATGTCAAATGCTACAATTATGGTGAAAGAGGCCACATCTCTCCTGATTGAAAGAAAGGAAAAGGTGATAAAGGCCAGACACTTATCACAAAGAAGAAAAACTGGGCAGACACTTCAGAATCTGAAGAAGAGGTGAACTATGCCTTAATGGCAAATCCTGATAGCAGTTCTGATACTACTGAACTAAAGGTACCTCTATCAACTCTTACTTTTGATACAGAAGATATTACTGAGTTGAGATTATTTCTGAAAAACATTTATATTAGCTATAGAGATCATACTTTAGAGAATGAAAGATTAAAATCTAAAAATCTAAAGTACAAAAACAGAAATAGCTATATTGAAGAAGAGTTAGTCAAGATGAATACTATTCAGACAGCGAGAGATAATGCTGTGTATGTTAAGAATGAATTACTTAAACAGAATGATTATCTTAAAATTGAATTAGAAAAAGAAAGAGAAATCATCAGGACTTGGACTAACTCAGGAAGAACAACTCAGAATATTCTAAGTAGTGGAAACTGAAAAGAGGGGTTCAGTTATAAAGATGGTAAAAGTGAGAAAGGGACTTTGCCAATTAAGCCAATTGCTATCAAACATACTGAAAAGCCAAAGGTAAATCCTGCTAAATTTGTTGCAAAAACTGTTGTGTCTGATTCTGAAGAGATGAAAGACTCTAAAATAGAAGTCAAAGAAAAGTCAACTTCTGACAAATTAAAATAGGATAAACCAGCTTTGGTAAACATTGGCTTAATGGCAAAGAAGCAGCTTAAGTATAAGCTGAAAGAGATTAAAAATGTGAACAAGGTAAATGAAGCTAGGAAAAATAGGAATGAAAGGAAGGTGTGAATAAAAGTAATAGTTATACGCCTGTTCCTAATCCTCCTAGAAAGAAATGATATAATTGTGAAAACTCTAACCATCTTGCTTCTTTTTGCAGGAAAAATAAAGATATAAACTCTTTACCTCCTAGATCAGGAGTTAAGAGTCAGTCTGTTAGGTTTAAACCACAAAATCCTTGTTTTCATTGTGGTAGTTTATGGTATTCTATTAATAGTTGTAAGGAATATCATAGTTTGTACTATGATTATTATGAAATAAAACCTTCTTTAAAGAAAATTAGTGTAATTCCTTCTAGTGTAAATTCTGATGCAAAGTCTGATATAAAGTATGATAAAAAGCATGTTAGCATAAACTCTGAAACTAAATCCGCTGCAAATGCTAACAAACTTAACAAGACCAAAGGATCCAAGCAAGTCTGGGTCCTTAAAACTAATCAATAGTGGTCTTTGTGATTGCAGGGCAACAGGAAAAACATCCTGGTTCTGGACAGTAGATGTTTAGGACATATGACTGGAAATAAAGCCCTGCTATCAGACTTTGTGGAGAAAGCTGACCCAAGAGTTTCTTATGGAGATGGAAACATGGGAAAGACTCTGGGATATGGCAATATCAATTTTGGGAATGTTATAATTGAAGCAGTAGCTCTTGTCTCAAGACTTAAACACAATCCGCTAAGTATGAGTCAAATCTGTGACAGAGGTTATCATGTGGATTTCTTTGAAGAACACTGTGAAGTTGTAAGTAATTCTACAGGCAAAGTGGTTCTGAAAGGTTACAGACATGGTAACATATATGAAGCCAGACTTTCAACAAATTCTGATGGTTCTGCAATCTGTCTGTTAAGCAGAGCATCAATTGAAGAAAGCTGGAATTGGCACAAGAGACTCTCTCATTTAAATTTCAACAACATAAATGAGCTAGTAAAGAAAGATCTTGTGAGAGGACTGTTATTCCTAGTGGACTAACAATGAGATTTACAGAAGGGGGGTTGAATGTAAATCTCAAAACTTTTTCAAGTTTTGAGCAGTTTATGAAAGTTGTGTGTTCAAGAAGAACAAGTGTGTGAATTGCTTTAAGCTAATGCAGACAGATATATATTCAAGCACAAATGTAAAGAACACAACAGACTTTAAAAACTTTTCTGGTGGATTTGTTGTTCCACCAGAGATGGTATATTAGAAAATCTGTGATTAAACAATGTTGATCACAGCTGCATCCTAGTACAAACTAGATGAATTTTCTCTCAATGTTTTTCTAAACAGCTCTGAAAAATCTCACACTAATTACTAGCTTCTACTTGGTTTATATATTACCAAGTGTACAAGTGAAGAACAATATAAAATACAGTAATAAAATAAGATCTTCACTTGCTTCTTTTCCTGTTCACTCCAGTACTTTGTTGACTATTGCATCTTTGTACCAGAGAAGAACGGCTGCTTTTTCTGTTGTTCCTGAAATTCGGCTACCACATCTCAGTTGTCTCTATCAACCCATGTGCCTCTGTCTGTAGGTACAACTACCTCTTATCAACGGCTAATCATCAGAACATCCGTTGAAACTTTCATCCGTTGATGCACTCATCCGTTGAAGCTTTCATCCGTTGATGCACTCATCCGTTGAAGGATGTTATCCGTTGAAGCTTTCATCCGTTGAAGCTTTAGAGACATCCGTTGAAGCTTAGCTTCTCATCCGTTGAAGGTCTTTAAGTCATCCGTTGATACCACTTCACTTATACAAAATTACAAGGCATGAAGTATTTACAATTGGCCTTCCTATCTGCATATCATCTAGTAGTCAACATGACTCATAGTTTCTCTCAACTTTCAAGAATTACATTTTAAATACAGAGACTGAAATATGCTACAACACTAGACTTATTTCTAAGTAAAGCTACACCATCAACGGATAGCCAAAGTGGTCTTATCCGTTGAGGCTACAGACACTAAATTTCTACTTAAGTATTTTGTTAAACATATCATCAAACTAATGCACATACATTCCTAACAATCTCCCCCTATTTATGTCTATAAGAATTGTAGGCATAAATTCAGGGTTAACTTGATGATAACAAAACACTTAACAGATATATGAATTGAAACTAAGTAGAAATTTAAAGATGCTGCAAAAGTGTATGTACTAGGAGATAATTGAAGATTTACAGTGTTTCCAAGGACACTCCTTTAGTCTGAGCAAATCATCTTTTTCTTCTTTGTTCCCTGGTTTTCTTTCCTAGCCTTTTGTCATTTTCCTCAATTTGGAGTTGGAGTTGTCTGAAGAATTCAGCTTCATCTTCAACACTGACATCCAACTTAGATTGCATTTCTTTGAGAGTTTCATTGCTGGCAATCTTGAGTTGGTCTTCAAGTCTGAAAAATCTTCTGACTCCTTTATCATCTCTAAATTCCATCAACCAATGAGGTGATTTGTGAATTTTCATTTCCCTTTCTTGAATGAGTAAAGTCCTGGGTAAAGAATTGGGCTCCCTCCAAGTTTTCCTTATATTGGCTATCTTGTTGAGAATTTCAGTCTTGGCAGTTCTGGTAAAGCCAGAATCCTTTTGTATAGCTGAATAGACTCTAATCAAGGTAGAGTAGCCTTCATCCAGAATCCTGTGGAGAGGCCATGTTCTTTCCCCAGCTCCTTTATATCTGAATACTAATCTCTCTGATAACTGTCTGTAGGCAGCTATTCCCCTTACATCCTCCAGTTCATCCAGATAGAGTTCAATGTCTGAAATTTCTTTTATGTCACAGATGTGAACATAATCATCTTTAGAAATGGGTGACTTAGGCTTAGGTTTTTGTTTTTGAGTGAATTTCTTAGAGGTTATGGGAGGTGTAGATTTTGGTTTTCTTTTCTGTTTCTTTGGTAGTGGAAGAGTGGTTAGAAAGGTAGGCAATTTGATAGTGTCCCAATCAATAGGTTCCTCTTTTGGAATGATTGGTTCACCATGGATGTTTATTGTGGGATCAGCAACAAGGGGTTCAGGTATGGAAGTTAGTGGTTTAGATATAGATTTGGTTACTTCAGTGTTATCTCCACTCCTTCTATGTGCCTTGACCTTTCTTCTGTTTCCCTTCTGCCATTCCTCTCTTTCTTCCATACTCTCACCAAATATACTCCCTAAAACCTCATCTAGGTTTGTAGTCTTGTCTTCACCCCTGACTTCAATTTCTTTTTCAACTAGACTTGACTTTAGCTGTTGTTCAAGCTTTGCTTGTGCTCTTTTGTCAGCCTTTAATTGCTTGTCTTCTTCCTTCTTGGCTATTGAGAATTTGGGATGTCCTTGCATCACACATATGCTCTTTCCCTCTCTAATGATAATAGCTCTATTTCTCCTTACAGCCTCATCCATGGTCTTTTTGAGATAAGCAATACTTCTGCCTAAAATCTTGTTCTCATCAGCTTTAGGAGAAGGAAAGTCCACTTCTTTTAAAGGATTCTTTGTTGAGTCCTTATTGGATCTTTCATTGGGCTTGAGAATTATAGCTTGTAGCTCTTTGGAAGAAGCTTCTCCATCCTTATGACTCCCTACTGGCATGAGCTCCATGTTGATTGGTTCAATTTTTGTGCTGTATTTCACAGATGTTGATTTGTCTTGTGTAGAACCAAACAACAGTTGCAACCTTTCATCAATTCTCCTCCTTTGCTCTTTCACTTGAATTTCAGCTGCTGCTAGCTGAATCAAATCAATTCCATCAGGCTTGTCCTTGATTTGAATGATTTGAGAAGTAGTGATGGCAGGAACTAGCACTTTAGATATGTTGACTTTTGTAGATGGCTCTCTTTCCCCTTCCCTTTTACTCTCCCCCTTTTTGTTATCATCAAGGAGAGGGGTCAAGCCTTGTGCTTTTGCCAGCTGCATTAGGAGACTGGTTTGAGATTGTTGATTGTGAAGAATGGTGGCCACAGAATTTTCAATAACTTGAACTCTGTCTTCTAACTTGGCCAACCTTTTTTCAGTAACAGATTCTTTCTTCAATCTCAAAACCAAGTCCTGCAATGTACCATAGGGCATGACTGAATCCAATTTTTCTGAAGTATAGGTTTTCAAGTCAGCAATATCCTTCCTGAGATCATCCATACTCAGATTCTGCTTCACTTGCTGCAGCTTCATGAGATGCAGTGAGTCCAGGTGAGCTTGAAGGATAGCCTTGATACTTGCATGTGAAGTATTCTGAATGGCCTGTTGAATAGTGTTGATTTGTTTGACTAAAGAGACATTGAATTCCACTGATCTGTACTCCTTAGTCAAGGCCCATTCAGGTAGATTTGGAATTGAACTAGGGCCTTCATCTCCCCCTAAGTTCATGCTTCCATCAAAAGAAATAGAGTCATCATCATCAGAATTTGCTCCAAATTCCTCAGATGGCTCACCAGCTGTAGAAGGCATTTTGTTAATGGCAGCTTTATCCCTTTGAAGAGATTCTGTTGTGTGCACTAGATTTAGTGACCTTTCTGCTTTCTCATTGCCCTGAGCAGCCAACAGTTAATAGGCTGTCACAGGATGAGTAAAAGTGTCAGCATCCAAGGAAATGTTATCAATTACAGCTTTGTAATGTTGCTGAAATTGTCTTTCCTTTTCAGCATCATCCACAATCATTGACTCATTAGCAATGGCTGGTTCCACCCTTGTATCTACTGTACCTGCTTTTCTCTCTTTTTCTCTATGTTCTTGCATCAGGGGCTCCCCCTGGCTCACACAACTCACTCCCTCACCTTCACCTACTAAGGTGGTACTCCACTCACTTACTTTTGCCATGCTGGAAGAAATAGCATGCATTTTTGAGCTCTCAATCTCTCCTTTTGCCTGGGAGCAACCCAGCCTCTCACTCAAATTGTCACTCCCTTCCCTCAATCCTAAGAGTGATTGCACAGTATTCATGTCTTCTACACTTGGGATTAATTCAGTTATTTGTGTAGAGACTGTCAACGGATGTGGAATATCCGTTGAAGAACAACCACTTGTCAACGGATGAGTGATATCCGTTGAAGAAGGAAAAGAAGTTGAAATTGAAAGTGATATAACTGTTGAATCTGTGTAGATTGATTTGAGATGTGGTGACACAGATCCTTCAATTATATCTGAAAGAATTTGCGGGTGATCCAACAAATCATCTAATAGATGATGATCACCTGTATTTGAGTGGGGCTTCTCCCTGAGTTGTAAAGAGGGAGAATCAGGAATTGATGGGAATAACATATCCACATCCAGAGATGGTGATGAAGTGTTTGGTGATTGATGTGTGATTATTGTGAGAGAATGGGGCTGTGACTCCACATTTATTGGAGTCACATCAAACTGAGTTTGAGAAGGCATAGATACAGATGGATGTATCTGTGCAGTGTGTGCACCCTGTGTAGAAGATTGGGTTCTGGCCTTCTTTCTTCTAATAAAGGCTTTTGTTGGTGAGTGTTTGGCTTTAGTGTCCCTCCCTCGTTTGTTCTGTGTTCCTGGTTGGGAACTATTTTCAATAGTAACATCCTTTTGGGAGGATGCTACTAGGGATGTGCTAGATACCTTTTCAACCACCACAGCTTTTTGAGAAACTGTGGCTTGGCTAGCTTGGGAAGCACTCAACTTTCCTTCCTTATCCTGGGGGTTTCTTTGATGTTCACCCCTCCCCTCACCACTCACACCCTGTTCACTCACCTCAGGGTTAATAGTTGGTGTTACAACTGTTGTCTTTTGAGAAACAACAGAGGTGGATTTCTTTGTCTTGGATTTTGAAAGTTTAGTTTTGGTGACCTTGGTAGAAATCTGTTGGGGCATCACAGATTTCATGGCCACACTAGAAGATAAAGAAATAGGGGGGTTGGAAGAAGTAGGAGTTGTAGAAGCAATTACCTCACCTACCTGAGGTGCATTCATGATTGGTAAATATACCAATGGCACACTGCTGTTAAGATCCATTCTCTTCAAGTCTGCAAGAACTCTTTTCTCTTGTGCCCAGCACTTGAGTTTATTATTCTCATTGATTATGACTAAACCTTCAGCAACATGGTTAGCCAATAACATAAAGAATCTAGCATAATAGATGTTATTAGGTCTATTAGCTTTGTTACCTAATCTAGTACCTAATTCTAGCATCATATAGTTGCTAAAGTTAAAATACCTATCAGAAACAAGCATATAGAACATATTAACCAGAGATGAAGTTATGGCATCAAAATTACTAATTTTCCCAGAGAAAACCTTTATAAAGGCATCCCCAAGGAAACTCCACTCTTTCCTAAGGCCTTTTCTTCTAATACTCCCTAAATTAGCAGAGTTAAGAGAATAACCTATGGAATCTAACATGCTGGATACATCACTATCAGTGTGTGGTGTCATGGCATTGTTTTCAGGCAATTTAAAACATGCTTGTAAATCATCACAGTTAATACAGTGAGTTTTACCTTTGAGAGTGAAGGAGATAGTCATATCCATGGAGTTGAACTCAGCAGTTGTCCAAATCTCCTCAACTACTTCACAGAAAATTGTTGGGGCTTCCAGCATTGCATAGCTAAGTTTGCAGTTTTTGATGAAGTCCATCATTTTGTGATAGTCTGAGTGGGCTTCATTCTTCTCTACCAAAGCTATGAAATTGTTCTTTTCATAGATGAACCCAGATTGAGACATTATCTTCACGACTGGTGCCATTTTTGTGAGTAGAAATTGCAGAGAATAACTTGAAGTTTTTTTTTTGCAGAGAGAAAATGGTAAATGCTTGAAATTTTAAGAAAGCGTAAAGTAAAAATGAACAATCAGAAGGACTTATATGCTCTCTCAAATTAAAAAAAATAAAAGAAAGATTTATCAATAAATATGCGTTAGTGAATTTCAGCCGTTTTAAAAAAAACTGTAAGTTTTCTAAAAACTACCTTTAAAACTAATACATACAGATGTATGTATGAGTATCAACGGTTAAGAGAATAGAATCAACGGCTGTTAAACACCTGAATCGATTGATGTGACATTTCAACGGATAAGGCAAATTGTCATCCGTTGAAAGGTACTTCAGTTTTATCCGTTGACGGATAAAAAATTCCAGAAATGTATTTGTCTTTCAACGGATAATGATTATCCGTTGATAGAGCAATTTTGACTTTCAACGGATAGGGAACATTCGTTGATGGAATAAACTATGTTAAAAGTCAAATTTGTTCTTAGCAACTAATATATTTCAGGCTTCAATTCAAATTGCAATAAAGACATGAATTTTAAGAATAATTAAGCATACCTAGCTCACTTACCAATCTTGTGAATGTTGATTCATCAAGTGGCTTGGTAAATATGTCAGCAATTTGTTGTTCACTTGGAACAAAATGTAGTTCCACTGTACCATTCATGACATGCTCCCTAATGAAGTGGTACTTGATATCAATGTGCTTGGTCCTTGAGTGCTACACAGGATTCTCTGTTATGGCTATGGCACTTGTGTTGTCACAAAAGATAGGAATTCTATCAACATGAAGTCCATAGTCAAGGAGTTGGTTCCTCATCCATAACACTTGAGAACAGCAACTTCCAGCAGCAATGTATTCAGCCTCAGCTGTAGAAGTAGAGACTGAATTTTGCTTTTTGCTAAATTATGATACAAGCTTGTTTCCCAGGAATTGGCAGGAGCCTGTTGTACTTTTCCTATCTATTCTGCAACCTGCATAGTCTGCATCTGAATAACCTATTAGATCAAAGCCAGATTCTCTAGGATACCAAATACCTAAATTTGGTGTACCCTTGAGATATCTGAAAATCCTTTTGATAGCAATTAAGTGAGACTCCCTAGGATCAGCTTGGAATCTAGCACATAGACATGTAGCAAACATTATATCTGGTCTGCTAGCAGTTAAATATAAAAGTGAACCAACCATGCCTCTATAACTTGTAATATCCACAGACCTTTCAGTCTTATTTAATTCAAGTTTGGTGGCAGTGGCCATGGGAGTTTTTGCAGATGAACATTCCATTAAGTCAAACTTCTTTAAAAGATCATAAATATATTTAGTTTGACTAATGAAAATTCCATCACTAACTTGTTTAACTTGTAAACCAAGAAAATAGGTTAGTTCTCCCATTAGGCTCATTTCATAATTACTTTGCATTAGCTTAGCAAACTTTTTGCAAAGTTTGTCATCTTTAGAACCAAATATTATGTCATCTACATAAATTTGAACAAGTATACTAGAGCCATTAACATCCCTAAAGAAGAGAGTTTTATCAACAGTACCTCTAGTGAAGTGATTCTCCAAAAGAAATTTTGATAAGGTCTCATACCAGGCTCTAGGTGCTTGCTTCAGTCCATAGAGTGCTTTCAACAGATAATACACATAGTCTGGAAAATTTGGATCTTCAAATCCTGGAGGTTGACTTACATAGACTTCCTCCTCTAATTTCCCATTTAGAAATGCACTCTTGACATCCATTTGATAGACTTTGAAATTGGCATGGGCTGCATGGGCTAGAAATATTCTGATGGCTTCAAGTCTTGCAACAGGAGCATATGTTTCATCAAAATCTATTCCCTCTTGCTGAGAATAGCCTTTAGCAACCAGTCTGGCTTTATTCCTTATGATAATGCCATTTTCATCCATCTTGTTTCTGAATACCCACTTTGTGTCAATAGGACTCTTGTTCTTTGGTTTGGGTACCAGCTTCCATACTTGGTTTCTCTCAAATTGGTTCAGCTCTTCCTGCATAGCTAATATCCAATCTGGATCCAATAGAGCTTCTTCCACTTTCTTAGGTTCCTCCTGAGACAGAAAACCACTATACAGACATTCATCTTGAGTGGCTTTTCTTGTTTGCACTTTAGATGATGCATCACCAATGATTAGTTCAAAGGGATGATTCTTGGTCCATTTCCTTTGTGGTGGAAGATGTGCTCTAGATGAGGTGGCCTCAGTATTGTCATGATGTGAGATAGAGTGTTGACTAGTTGAAACTCCCCCTGAGTTGTTGGTCCTTTGCAGGGAACTTGGAGTTCTATCAACTGATGATGTAAATCGATTATCCGTTGATGAACCATGATCAACGGATGCTTCATTTTGTACTTCAACGGATGATGCACTATGTCTTTCAACGGATACTGCATTGCCTCTATCAACGGATGCAGTATTTTGTGCATTATCCAAGGGCAAGTTTTGAATCCCTTTTGAAGTGTCATCTCCATCAGTCTCCTCTTCACTATCATCACAATATATCTCAATGTTGTCAAATTTGAGTCTCTCATTATGTCCCTCATCTGTTAGTCCATCAATCTTTTTATCATCAAACACAACATGTACAGATTCCATAACAATGTTGGTTCTTAGATTGTAGACCCTATAAGATTTTCCAGCTGAGTAACCAACAAATATCCCTTCATCAGCCTTTGCATCAAACTTCCCTTTATGGTCAGATTGATTCCTCAGTATAAAGCATTTACATCCAAAGACATGAAGAAAGTTTAGAGTTGGTTTTCTTCTCTTGAACAACTGATAAGGAGTCATGCCTTTAGCTTGATTGATCAAAGAAATATTCTGAGTGAAGCAGGCACAATTAACAGCTTCAGCCCAGAAATATGTTGGTAACTTTGATTCTTCAAGCATTGTTCTTGCAGCTTCAATTAAAGATCTGTTCTTTCTTTCAACAACCCCATTTTGCTGAGGTGTTCTTGGAGCTGAGAACTCATGCATTATTCCATTTTCTTCACAGAACAGCCTTAATGTCAAATTCTTGAACTCAGTTCCATTGTCACTCCTGATATTTCTAACCTTCAAGTCAGGATGATTGTTGACTTGCCTGATGTGATTGATAATGATTTCACTTGCTTCATCCTTTGATCCAAGAAAATAGACCCATGAGAACTTTGAGAAATCATCTACAATCACTAAGCAATATCTTTTTCTTGCAATAGACAATACATTGACTGGTCCAAACAAATCCATATGTAGCAGCTGTAATGGTTCATCAATTGTTGTTTCAAGCTTCTTTTTGAATGATGCTTTCCTTTGTTTGCCTTTCTGACAAGCATCACACAAACCATCCCTTGAGAATTCAACTAGAGGGATTCCTCTAACTAAGTCCTTTTTGACTAGATCATTCATTGACTTGAAATTCAAGTGGGATAGCTTCTTGTGCCATAGCCAACTTTCAACTGAGCTTGCTTTGCTGAAGAGACAAGTAATGGATTCTGCATCTGTAGAGTTGAAGTCAGCTATGTACACATTTCCTCTTCTAACTCCAGTTAGAACCACTTTGTTGTCTTTCTTACTAGTGACAACACAGGCTTCAGAATTGAAGGAAACTGTATTCCCTCTATCACATAGTTGACTGATGCTCAGTAAATTGTGCTTGAGACCATCAACTAATGCAACTTCATTAATGATGACATTCCTTGTTGAAATCAAGCCATATCCCATAGTAAACCCTTTGCTGTCATCTCCAAAGGTTATGCTAGGGCCAGCTCTCTCCTTGAACTCTGTGAGCAGGGAGAAATCTCCTGTCATGTGTCTTGAACAACCACTGTCCAAGTACCATAGATTTCTTTCATTTCCCTGCACACCATAAAATCAATCAATTTGATTTTGGTACCCAAGTTTCCTTGGGTCCATTCTTGTTAGCCTTTCTCCTAGACTTCATTCCTCCTGCATCTTTAGACTTAGGTGAGTTTGAGTCAACCTTGGTCTTAGATGTAGTTGGTTGAGGTGTAGGGTTAGTCACAGAATCATTTAGCACATTTGTAAAATTATTAGGCATTGATTGTGCAAACATGTTATTCCATATGGGCATATTGTATGGCATTTGAGGCATACTACATGCAGCAAGATAAGGATTGTTAAAATATGGCATGTTTACAAAATGTGCATAAGGATTTTGTTGAGACATAACAGGCATAGCATGCAGAGGTGATGCAGACATATTAGGCATAGAAGAGGGTACATTTATGGGAGTCTTCTTAATGGATTTACAATTAGCAGATAGATGATTAACACTACTACAATGCACACAGCTTTTTCTAGGAGCATACCTATCAGGTGTGTAATTGTTGTGTTTATTAATTCCTACCTTCCCATTTCTGTTGGATTTTCTTTTAGATTCCTTTTTATCCTCAACCATCTTGAGCCTATTATTTAACTGTTCTAAGGTCATGTGCCCTACATTCACCTTACTGACATCTTTGGATGTGCTTGCTTCTTCTTTGACAAAGTTCTTTGAAGTTGAACCAAACTTTTTGTTGAGTTTCTTTAGATTCTCTCTTTTAGAAACATCTGCCTGTTTTAATTGAGGAACCTTCAACGGATGCTCCTTTTCTTCCTTCAACGGATAACTTTCATCATCCGTTGATTCCACATCCGTTGACAGTCCATCAATTAATTCTAGTTTCTTTTTATTTTTATTCCAGGCAGTTTCACAGAATGATTCAATTCCTTGGACCTTAGCAATTTGAGCACTTACATCCCTAGATGTCTTCCAGGCTTTAATCACCTCTTGCTCTTTCTCTAATTGATTGGAAAGTATTTCTACTTTCTTAACAGATTCAGCTAGTTCATTTTCAACAGATATACAATGCAACTTAGTTTTCTCTAGGTCAATCATCTTATCTTCTAACAAAGCATTTCTATTACTTAAAAACAGATTGTTCTCTTTAATCCTACTATTTTCTTTAGCAAGAGATTTAAGAGATACACGCAAATGATACAATTCAGTAGACATTTCATTAAAGGTATCATTGCACTCTTCTTTAGTAAGCTGTGTTAAGTCAGTAGTGATTACCTGATTGCTTGATGAACTAACTTCATTTTCTTCAGAATCAGCCATGAGAGCAAGGTTGACATACTCCACATCTTCATCCTCTTCATCTCCATTAGCTGCCCAGTCCTTTTCTTGAGTAATGAAAGCCCTCTCCTTTTGCTTGAGCAGATCAAAATATTTCTTTTTGTAATCTACTTGTTCAAATTTCTTCTTTTCAGAAGTTGGCTTTCTGCACTCACCTGTAAAGTGTCCACTTATACCACAATTGAAACATTTGAACTTGGATTTGTCCACAGTGTTTTTGTGAGGTTTAGTGGCTCTAGTGTTTTTCTTGAATTTCATCTTTGCAAATCTTCTGGACAGAAATGCAAGATGCTCATCAATACCATCTGAGTCATCTTGGCTGGAGTTGTCTTCATTTTCAGCAACTTGCTCTTTCCCCTTGCTTGATTCCTGACTTCTTATACCATCTTTGGAGTTTGATGTAGATCTCACAGTTTCTTGTCTGCATTTCCTCTCATCTTCAGCTACCAATGCAACTGAACTTCCTTTCTTTCTCCCCTTCTCCAATACCTCATCCTGTTCCAGCTCTAGTTTATAAGTCTTCAAGATTCCATACAATCTTTCAAGAGTGAAGTCCTTATAATCTTGAGAGTTTCTTAAGGAGACAGTCATGGGTTTCCATTCCTTTGGCAAGGATCTTAAAAATTTAAGATTTGAATCCTTCACCTGGTACACTCTTCCATACAGCTTCAGTCCATTCAACAGCTTTTGGAACCTATTGAATGTTTCATTTAAAGATTCATTTTCTTCAAAATGAAAGTATTCATACTGTTGAATGAGAAGCTGCATTTTGTTTTCTTTCACTTGTTCTGTACCTTCACACAGTAGTTGAACTGTGTCCCAAACCTCTTTGGCAGTTGTGCAATTTATCACATTATCAAACATATCCATGTTAAGACCATTAAACAAAATGTTCATAGCCTTCTTATCCTTGTGGACTTCTTCTGTGTCTTCCATTGTCCATTCTGCTCTAGGTTTTGGAATGGATTGACCAACAGCAACTGTGGCTGTAGCAACTGTGGCTACTTTGTGGGGAATGTGAGGACCATTCTCAATGCAGTTTACATAACCTTCATCTTGGGAGAGTAGATGAAAGTGCATTTTCACCTTCCAATGGTGATAATTGTCTTTGTCAAGAACTGGGATCTTTACTCCAATATCCTTCTTACTCATCTTTGTTAGATTCCAAGATCTTTAAACTCTTTGTATGTCAAGAGCCTGCTCTGATACCAATTGTTATTCCTAGTGGACTAACAATGAGATTTACAGAAGGGGGGTTGAATGTAAATCTCAAAACTTTTTCAAGTTTTGAGCAGTTTATGAAAGTTGTGTGTTCAAGAAGAACAAGTGTGTGAATTGCTTTAAGCTAATGCAGACAGATATATATTCAAGCACAAATGTAAAGAACACAACATACTTTAAAAACTTTTCTGGTGGATTTGTTGTTCCACCAGAGATGGTATATTAGAAAATCTGTGATTAAACAATGTTGATCACAGCTGCATCCTAGTACAAACTAGATGAATTTTCTCTCAATGTTTTTCTAAACAGCTCTGAAAAATCTCACACTAATTACTAGCTTCTACTTGGTTTATATATTACCAAGTGTACAAGTGAAGAACAATATAAAATACAGTAATAAAATAAGATCTTCACTTGCTTCTTTTCCTGTTCACTCCAGTACTTTGTTGACTATTGCAAATGCTCATTTGCTATTCTATATTCAGAATATGCAAGTGTTGTTACTTATCCAATTACTGGATTTACAAATGTTTTAGAATTTGAGGAAGATGATTTGGTTTTGCAAGTATTCCTAACCTTTCTCATAAAATACTGCAAATATTTATTCGTTCCTATTCTAAGTTCAGAATAGTTAAATGTTTTATATTTCACTGCAATTACTTTGATTATGCATGTTCTTTTATTCTTGTTCCTGTAATTTGATTGCTCTCATGAGAAAATACCCATTCTTTCGGATTATTTTTGAACCCTGAATTGGGATGTTTTGAATTCAAAATGATTTGACATCAAAATACTCCATGGGCTGGATAATGATGATATTTTGGGGATTAAGTGTGTCTTAATCCTGAGTACCGGGATGACTGGTGCCTCGAGATGGGCCGTAGTGCCTGGATATCCGACCGGATCTATATATTGAGATATAGATCTGCATTATATTCTGACTGATCAGCAGAATATAGATGCGAACTAGTGTCCAGTCTAATTTATTGTTGATCGCCATTAACGACATTCTCTCTCGAAAATTTTATGATTATGGATTAATGCTATTCTTTCTTAGCATTAAGTTTCGGGAAATTATAGTGTTTATAAATGAATTCGAAGTTCAGATTGTTGCTACATCATTAGTTGCTCAGTGATAATTAGAATCTTGAATGAATTGGGATCTTCTTAATTATTCAACCCGTCCTTATCAGGCTGGTTTATCAGGCTAAGTCTATGGAAACTTAGTCGATAATGATGTATACTGAATAGTTAGGAATTTCTTGAACGTTGTTTTATGGATAGTTGATGCATTCGTTGCTTAGATATGAAAGTGTTACCAGAAGCTATTTTGAAAACACGCAATACTGAAGCTCTTACAAAAATGTCATTATTTCCTATGTGATTTATAGCAATGCAAATCAAATTGATTTTTAAGTTGTTGAAGTATATCCTCTAAATGATTTCGTGTTTCGCTCTTCAAAATATTTCAGAAATTGCTTTTACTTTAATGATACTTGTTGAGCAATTCTTTCGCTCATACTTGCCTGTTTTTAAATTTAACCTCCAGCGAGGATTAGCTTGCGCTGTTTAGCTGCGAAATTCGAGGAAGCAAAGAAAAGCTCTTGGAAGGTGGTTAGTCCAGGGTTTGCGGGCTAGTGTAAGTTTTATTGTGTAAAGTTGTTTATATTATATTATATTATAGTTGTATATTTTATTTGGGCCTAGTGTACTTCAATTCGAAGTTATACTAGTGGGTTTAGTTTTGAGTTGGAATTTATTGAAAAGAGTTTTAAAAGAAAGAGAAAAATTTATTGGTGGGATTTGGATATCTTGTTTCTAGAACTATAACCTTAAAAGATCTTGGATTAGTTTGGGGTCATAGATACTAAATATCTTCCGCTGGAATTTGCATTTTAATTTAACAGGTTAATCTGGATTGAGGTTTTATAGTGACGACCAAATCCCCTGACCCCGAATTTGGGGGCGTTACACTGCCAGCAGCTGAAGAAGTTCTGATTCATGAATCTGAAATTCCTGAAGTCCACAGATCAGAACCTGTACAAGAATATGTGATTTCTCCACCTCACTCTCCAATCAAAGCTACAGATCATGTTGAAGAACAAGAGATAAGTCCTGAAATAGATATTCATAATTTGAATATACCTACTATTCTATATATGGAAGCTCCAACTACGAAACAGCCAACTCCTGTTACTTCTCTAATTTTACAGGCTGAGATACCAACACCACCAATTCTTGATCTTGGAACTGAAGATCAGAATTTAGACAAAGCTGATTCAGAGTCTCCTACAGCCACACACACCTTGGTGTTATCTGAAGATGAGGAGATTCTAGCAAGTTCTGGAGAGTCAGCTCCAGTAAACACTCCAGTGCCTACAGGAAAAGAGACATTATTCCAGTTTGAGGAAGAGGCTGCTCTAGTTCCATGGGAGGAAACCTTTAGAGGGGTTGAGTGGATGCATAAATGGAATGATACTGATTTTATTCCCAGCCCATATGTTCTGATATAACATGTTTCAAAAGCTGATGAGTTGCTGACAAGTTCTGACTTCAAGCATCAACTAAAGATCACTGCTCTCAGTACAAGAACTCTATAATGTCAACACTCCAAGACTCATGTAAAGGTTGATAAACTTCAGGAAACAGCTGATAATATAGAAATGATGCACAAACTAGACAAATAGAGGTTTATCAGACCAATTCAAGAAAAAGTGGATGCTATTGAGCTTGTTCAAACCAAGCAGCAGGCCCAACTGGATGAGGTATTACAAAATCAAGCTGCTCAACAGACTCAGTTAAATGAGATCCAATCTTCAGTGGAACTCCTTCTTTCTCTACTCCTGACAGATGATGTCAAAAAAGGGGAGAAGGTAGTTAAGTCCAAATGCTCACCAAGCCAAACATTGAAGAAAAAGGATGATCATGGAGATGACCAGGGAAACTCTGAAAAGAGTAGAGGTCAAAGTCAAGGGAAGCAGCTGAGCAGTATTCCCACTCAACAGACAAGTTCTCATCAGAGAATGTCTGGTAGCAAGAACTCTGATAGATCTGCTATGCAAGGGAGGAATAAGGAAGGAAAGAAGCTAACAGATCAGGATGTTCCTTTGTTCATCACAAATACTGATACTTCAAAATACTGATGATCCAGTTCTGATAACTACTTCTGATGTGATAGTCCAAGCTGGAAGCCAAGAGTCACATAAGTTTTTGAAGACTTTGAAATTCAAAGGAAATAAATCAACATTCTTCTAGAAAGATCCCAAAATTCGATCTGTTGATGAAGAATTGGCCAAGAGACTATTCCTTAATGATAATCCAGGAGTGGATTTAGAGGAATTAAGAGAAGAAGAAGCTAAATTTGCTGTTGAGAAGAGCAAACCCAAGTCAAAAGCTTCTGATGCTAAAAAGCCACCAAGGCCAAAAGAAAAGGGGATTGTGATAAGAGAAAGATCTGCCACAGAGATTCCTAGATCAAGGACTAGATCTCAAACTACTACTGATCCCAAAGACAAGGGAAAAGGAAAAGTTGGGGAGACAGTCAAGAAACAGAAGATGGAGATTCTTCAAATTCTGATGGATCCTGTGTGCAAGATGGTCAAGTCTTTGATGATGCTGCTGCTGAAGATGAAACAGTCGAAACTCTGAAGAGAAAGAGGATGATAGAAAAATCTAAGACAACCTCTGACATAGCTCAAGTTGTTTAGAGTGAAGAAGTTCAGAACTTAATAAATACTGACGATATTTTAGAACAACAAGCTACAGATGAAGCTGTAAATCCTGACCAATTCATCAAGACATCAACCTCTGAAACTGCTCAAGTTGACATAGACAGCTTAACATTAGAAGACAAGAAGAAGCTGCTATGGAACAAGTCTATTCCAATTCAGCCTAAGACAAATCAGATGTTGAATCAACTTGCAGCATTTGGGGTAAAAGCCAAGCAAGCTAGAGACACTTCTAGATTAGGTTCTGACAGAGAGAAATTCCAGACTGGGATAGAAGTTGAAATTAGAGATACATTCACATTGACTGACAATCCATTTGAAGAGATCACGTAGAAGCACCTTGACAAAGTGTTTTCTGCTCAAGCAGTGAAGGATACTCATGATGATTATGAAGTAAAAGAGAAATTGATCTTATTTCTGATTGATGGCAGAACTTATAGATTATCTGAATCTGATGTGCTGAAGAAATCTGTCAAAGAGCTCCAATATATTCATTATCTACTGGAGGTAAATTCTTATGTTACAAGGAAATGGTCAGAATATATTCTGAAGATAATAAGAGATTTACTCAGAATTTCTGGTGCAAGAATGACAGAGTATACTCCAATGATGACTGGGGATAATGGAAGAGAAATTCCTATGAGGAAGAATTCTGCTAAGGTAGAAGTAATTCTGAAAGGAAGATGCTTATGCTATAATGAAGATTCTACACATCCAAGGGTAATTAGACTGGGAGATGGACTTGAAAGAAATTCAAATTCTGCACTCAGAGCTGCCATATATCAGATTGGTGATACTGAAGATGAAGAACTGCAGCAAGTCAAAGCTCAGTTACTTGAAGTTAAAAGAAATGCGAAGACCAAGCTGGTATCAGACTTTATAAGGAATCATTATGGATTCAGGCTGATTTAGTGAATTTGGTAAAAGCTGCATGAAATGTAAGTTATATTTAGTTGTACATATAAACTCTCATTGTATTTGTTTTTGAAATCAGAACTTACTGAAGACAGGAAGTTATCAGAACTTAAGCCATCAGGACTTACATCAGAACTTAAGTGCGGATACACTTCAGGGATGAAAAGCGGCTGATTTACAGGAGAAGATCTGGATTAAATAAAAGAAGATATGCTTGGAGAGTTGTACAGCTAAAGGACTACAGTATATAATCTTTGATTGATGTATTTTAGGAAAAAAAACACATCATATCAATTAGAAGATATCTTGTAACTGTGTAGTATATAAACACATATTAGGGTTTACACTATATGTGTTATCATTCACGAGAATATTATTCATTATAACCCTAGCAGCTCTTAGTGATATCATACATCACTGAGAGAGTAGATTAAACCTACTGTAAAAGAGTTTGATATATTGAATAAACTTGTTTTCTGTTACATACTTGTATTTATAATCGAATTGATTGTAGATACTATATTCAACCCCATTCTATAGTATCATTGAGGCCTAAGAAAGTAATTTCTCTAAGGCAAATATCACACTGTAGGAGCCAGTGAAACTCCTAGTGCTCACTCTTGGGGCCACTCAAGAACTTGGTGAATTCATTGATATTAGAAGCAAGTCAAATGTACTAGGCTGAGAATTGGCCACTTGTACAAATGAATTGAAGTCTACACACAAAAGAAGCGTAATGATTTTAATTCATTCAATTATCTTTTTCAGCACCCAACTGTATTTTACAAAGCACCATTGAAGACCAAATTTATTAAGCTTGTAAACATATTGTTATATTATTGAATTTATTGTAGTTAATCATTTAATTGGTTAAAGTGTAGCAACCTCAAGGTTTATATTAATAAAATAATATATTCCTCAAATTTTTTTGTATTCATTTTGATTTCGTATATTTAACGAAGAACTTGAAATGAATCAAAAAAGATTGTAGGTATCGTATTCAACCCCCATTATATCATACTTTGGGACTAACAATTGGTATCAGAGCTTGTTGATTGACATACAAATCAAGATATGAAGAAAGAAACCAATCAAACAAGTTCTTGAATTCTTGAAATTTTTTAATTTAAAAAATTCTCAATCTTGAAATTTTTGAATCTTAAATAATTTTATTCCGCCAAGATGATGAACAACCAAAAAATTAAAAGTATCAAGGTTTCCCTATTTTATCGAGAAATTATTGTTGGGTTTCGAGGCATAAAACGCAGCAAAAATAATAAATAAAACCATAAAAATAGAATAAATCGAAATCCACCGCAGGATCCATGCGAAAAATAATATTTAATTCGTGGATGAGATGTTTACCTTAAAGAGTTTACGATTATGGTTGTCAAAAGGAGATCCTAGCTTTAACCGAACACCACATATCACGCCTTAACGATCTACGCCGTAAAAGTATCCACACGAAAGCTGGTACGGAGGAGGCGTGCACTAGCGCTAAGAACGAACCTGTTTTCCCCTCTCTCTCTCTCTCACCTTTAACTGCTAGGGTTTTATGTTTTTATCTAATAAAAAATGTAACCCTAATTTTAGCCTTAAGGATGTTTATATAGAGAGGCAAAAAACAGTCCTAACCCTAATCCAAGTTAGAGTTTATTAAAATTTGAAATTCTATTTATTTAATAATCAAGTTTAACTCAATTACTAAATAACAACTAAATTTCAGATTTAATAATATATAAATTCAAAATTCATTTATCCCATTAATTAAGTCCAACTTAATTAATAATAAATAATTCAAATTTCCTTTTTAATTCAAATCCGAATTTGAATTAAATATTCCTCCATGCTTTCTTTGTGCGACCCTATAGGTTATTATTACGTTGACAATAATTTTAAATATCTCATATTTAAATTATAAACAATGAGTGGCATCTTGTAATACATCATTGCTACCCAAGTAATAATAATTAAATCGGTGATCGATTAAACCTTTCGTGAATAATATATAAATTAATATAATCCCTTTAACCAAATATTATAGATTAAACTCGAGGCATGTTATGTGCCATCTTCTTCATGGTTTAATCCAGGTTTCCTTGATCAATGAGTAGACTATCATTTCAAATCAACACTTGAGCGCGGCGCCACGCATTTCATAGTCTAGCTCACACAAGAGGCCAATAATATCTCTCTAATAATTAGGAGGGTTAAATCCTTTCTAGATCATTCATATTTCTCACACGATTCTTAATATACCCGATGTCCACTTTTATCATTACCCGGTCAAAGGCAACTTTTGATATAATCAAAGTATATTAATCATCGTATAGAAATATAATGATTTCAAGTCTAAGGACCATTACATCATTATCACTGTGAGAATTACTTATGACACAACAAACATGTAGAAACTCACATGGGTCTATCCAGCATCATGTATATTTACATCTGCCCGTGTTTTCGACTTTGGTATCACTATACCTATGATAAATGAGATGTGATCATCAGTCAACAAACACACTAGTCTTAATACATTATTATTGTCCCTTAATAATAATACTCGACTAAGGATATTTGGGAATATCGATACTGTTCACATAATCTCATTTCTAAGTCACGTACTTAGAGATATATAATTCATATCATATTCCAAGGACATTTATTAATCTAATATTTATATCGCAGTAAATTAAGACTTAATACATTATTTAAATGAATAATCGATAGAACATAAATATTAATAATCCAAATGTCATTAATTTGTCTCTAGGGCACAAATAATAATAATTATAACCTTTAGAAGAAAAAGATGATGTCATTCATTAAAGCTTCAAATCCATTATATATTGGGATATTACTGAATGGTCCTTATATTTCGATGGAAGTGGTTGCTAAATCAACTACCACCACCAGTGTAAGAATTTCTTCTACATGGGATCCGTCAAAATATTTGAAGACCGACAATGAGCTGATAAATCTGGACACAAGCCTTCAACTCATAATAGTGGAATTAACCGATAAAGATATGAGTCATCAACTCTTAGGAGGTAATAGTGCAAAGGAAATATGAAAACCATTGAGCTGTTAATGGAAGGTACTGCTGAATTCAAAGAAAATAAAATGGATATCCTGACGACTCAATATGAAGCGTTTAAACTACAACCCGGAGAAACACTGTCTTCTCTTTTTGAAAGATATGCAAGACTAATGAAAGAACTGAAATTATGAGAAAAAGTTTATCCGATACGTGAGTCTAACAGGAAGTTCATGATAACTCTACCAGTTCACTTGGAATAGAAGAACAAATCCATCGGAGAAAGACTTGAATTCATCACTATGCCCCTGGATATGATTTATGGAAATTGAGAACCCGTGAATTGGAACAAGAGTAGAGAGCTATAATTTATGGCCCTAGTTCTGTTGACAACAAAATTATGGCACTTGCAAAAACCACTGCACTTGTTGCCCGTGAACCTAAAACTTTGGAAGCTAAGGTTGCACCCTCCTCGACAATCAAGGAAATTGTTGTAGTTGAAATTGCTCAAGGTGAGCCGAAAGATGAAAGTAAGTTCTATACTCAGGAGGAACTTGAATAGTTGGAAGATAAATCAATGTCTTACATGGCTTCAAAATTCAGTCATGTTAGATTTAGAAGAAAGCCCAATTACAAGTCAAAGGGTTCATCTGGCATATTTCAGAAAGGAAGATACTCGTCAGGGTCAAACTCCATAGGAGGATACAAGTAAAGATAGGTAGACAAAAGCAAAATAATATGTTACAACTGCAATGAATTTATGCACTTTGCATCTGAATGCAGAAAGCCTAAGACAACAAAAGGAAATGATATCTATAAAAAGAAAGAAACTTGCGAAGATCAGAAGAGACAGAATGAGAAGATGAAATAAAAGATGAATGCATATGTGGTTAAGGAGAAAGGAAGAGCATACATTGCTGAAGGAAAAAGCTGGGATGATACTGATTCAGATAAAGAGGAAGAGTATGTGAATCTAGCTCTTATGGCAGACTGTGCAGAGGAATCACCACAATCATCTCAGGTTCCTAAACTTACCACTATTGATATGTCTGAAACTGAATGCAAATCTATTATGCAGGAACTTACTTTAGAATTTTGTAATGTTCATACAAGCATGCTTGCAAATAAACTTGAAATGATGTTAGTTCTTAAAGTTGAGAGTCTGACCTCGAGGAATGAAGAACTATAATTTCTTAAAGTTACCTTAGAAGACCTTAAGCAGAAAGATGAGTACCTAGAGAATAAGGTTAAGTGCAACACAAATATAGAATCCATTCTTAGAACCCAAATTTTTGATTTAGAAAAGAAGTTACAGGCTTTTAAGAATGCAGCTGTGACTCAGAAGGAGATAGTAGATAGTTAGAGGTTTAAGTCTAAGACATCTATATGACTTGACTACTCTAAGTTAGTAGGTAAGAAACATGTTGGTGTATCAGAGACAAATATGTTTGTCTCAGAGAAGGTACCATATGTTATTAAGGATGCTATATCTCCGTTGTTCACTGAACCTATTTGAGGTAAGTTTGCTGATCAATAAGGAATTGATTGTTGAGGATAAGGAGAAAGAGAAGGCAGAGGTATCCCCTAAGACTCCTAAGATTTCAGTTAGTAAGGTAAAACCCAAAACTAACCAAGGTAACAAGGTGGATAAACAAGGACCAACCACGCTTAAGAAATGAGACACCATAAATAACTCTAAGACTGATGAGAGTTTTAAGCTAAGTCTAAGAAGAACAAGATTGGCAAGGTAGGTGTGAATAAGAAGTCTAATTTTGAATCTTCCTCATCTGCATCTATAAAATTATGTAAAAATATAATTTTGTTACACACCTTAAACATGCATGCACAAAGGTTAAAGTATAATCTGTTGCATCTTCTAGTATGCCTGTCATGCCTAACATACCTAGTTTTCATGAGATCTGTGGCGTAACTGGTTGTATGCCATGTGCATTCGTTACCATGTATGAGTATTTTAAAGCTTTTCATGCAACTTCTAACACTTCACTAACACTAAGGAAAGCATGAGTAATGAGCACACATAGGCAAAGACTATAGTGCCTCATGTCTCTAAGTCTGACAACATAAATGTCAAGACTAGCACTGAGAAGGAAACAGTCAAAGTAAAAGTGTTATTTCCAAGGAACTAACAATGAGATTTACAGAAGGGGGGTTGAATGTAAATCTCAAAACTTTTTAAAGTTTTGAGTAGTTTCAAAGGCTAGGTGTATAATGAACAGATGTGTGTGAATTGCTTTAAGCAAGTGCAGACATATGTATATTCAAAACACAAATGTGAAGGACACAGAAGCTTTTAAAACTTTTCTGGTGGATTTGTTGTTCCACCAGAGATGTGTATTTCAGAAAATCTGTGATACAAATAATTGTTCACTGCTGCTTCCTAGTACAAACTAGATGATTTTCTCTCTGAATTTTTCTAAACAGCTATTGAAAATTCACACCTAATTACTAGCTGCAACTTGGTTTATATATCACCAAGTTTTACAAGTGAAGACAAAGATAAAATACAATTATAAAATAGTCTTTCACATGTTTCTTCTTCATTTCTCTATCCAATGCAATCTAAGATAATTTGTGAATCTTTGAATACTTCCTTGTTTGCACCAGAATGGAAATGCTGCTTTTTCTTGATTCCTCCAAGAGGCTACCACATTCCAATTGTCTCTGTCAACCCATGTGCCTCTATCAGCTTATGAATTATCACTATCAACTGCTATGGAACTGAGCATCTATTGAAGCTTTCATCTATTGGTGGCTTTATCCATTGATGCTCTTATCCGTTGATGCTTTAGCAGTTGAAGCTTTATCCGTTGATATACTCATCCGTTGATGGATGTTATCTGTTGAAGCTTTAGAGACATCCGTTGAGGCTTTGTTTCTCATTCGTTGAAGGCCTTTAATTTACCAGTTGATACTACTTCATTTATACAAAATTACAAGGCATGAAATATTTATAATTAGCCCTCCTATTTGCATATCCACTAGTAGTCAACATGACTTATAGTACAACTTCTAAGAATTATAACTCATTTACAAAGACTGAAATGTGCTACAATACTAAACTTATTTCTAAGAAAAGCTACTCCATCAACGGATAGCCAAAGTGGTCTTATCCGTTAAGGCTACAAACACTAGTTTTCTACTTAAGTGTTTTGTTTAACTTATCATCAAACTAATACACATATATTCCTAACAATCTCCCCCTATTTATATCTACTAGAATTGTAGGCATAAATTCAAGGTTAACTTGATGATAACAAAACACTTAACAAATATATGAGTTGAAACTAAGTAGAAATTCAAAAGTGCTGCAAAAGTGTATGTACTGAGATAGAGTTGAAGATTTACAGTATTTCCAAGGGTGCTCCTTTAGCCTGAGCAAATCATTTTCTTTTCCTTTGTTCCCTTGTTTTCTTCCCTAGCCTCCTGTCATTTTCCTCCACTTGGAGTTGTAGTTGTCTGTAGAATTCTGCTTCATCCTCATCACTGATATCCAACTTAGATTGCATGTCCTTGAGAGTTTCATTACTGGCAATCTTAAGCCGATCTTCAAGTTTGAAAAATCTTCTGACTCCTTTATTGTCTCTGAACTCCATCAACCAATGAGGTGATTTATGAATTGTAGTTCCATGCTCTGGGATGAGTAATGTTCTAGGCAAGGAATTTGACTCCCACCAAGTCTTCCTTATGCTGGCAATCTTGTTAAGAATCTCAGTCTTGGCAGTCCTGGTAAAACCAGTGTCCCTTTTTATAGCTGAGTAGACTCTAATCAAGGTAGAATAGCCCTCATTTAGAATTCTTTGAAGAGGCCAAGTCCTTTCCACACTTCACTTCCTTTATACTTGAACACTAGCCTTTCTGGTAGCTGTCAAAAGGCATTTATTCCCCTTACTTCCTCCAGCTCATCCAGGTAGAGTTCAATATCTGTATATTCTTTTATGTCACAAATATGAACATAATCATCCTTTGAGGCTTGTGGCTTAGGCTTAGGTTTATGTTTCTGAGTGAATTTCCTTGAGGTTGGGGGAGGTGTGGATTTGGATTTTCTTTTCAGTTCCTTTGATGGTGGAGAAGTAGTTAAGAAGGTAGGCAATTTGATGGTGTTCCAATCAATAGGTTCCTCTTTAGGGATGATTGGTTCACCATGGATATTGATACTGGGATCAGCAACAAAAGGTTCAGGAATGGAAGGTAGTGGTTTGGATTTTGATTGGATTACTTCAGTGTCATCGTCACTCTTCCTTTTTTGCCCTAACCTTCTTTCTGTTACCCTTCTGCCATTTCTTTCCTTCCTCACTTTTTTCTTCCACACTTTCACCAACCACATTCCCCACATCCACATTTATGTTTTCAGTCTTGTTTCCTTCACTCTTGTCTTCAATCTTCTTCTTATCTTCAAGTTGACTTGAATTTAGCTGTTCTTCAAGCTTTGCTTGTGTTCTTTTGTCAGCCTTCAACTTTTTAGCTTCTTCCTCTAGCCTCATGGTCTCTTCCCTCTTGGCTATTGAGAATTTGGGATGTCCTTGAATCATACAGATACTCTTTCCCTCTCTATAGATGATAGCAATATTCATTCTTTCCACTACATCCTTGGTCTCTTTGTGCTTTATGATATTGCCACCCAAAACTTTGTCTTCATCAGGATTTGGAAGGGGAAAATCCACTTCTTTTAGCTGAGCAGGAGTTAGAGGGTTCTTTGTAGAGGCCTTGTTGAATCTAGTGGTTGGCCTGAGTACCATGGGCTTCAGGTTCCTTGAAGAGGTTTCTTCAACCTTATTCCTCCTTACTGGCTTGTGCTCCATAATGATTGGCTCAACTTTTGTGTTATGTTTCACATATAGAGATTTTGCAGTTGTAGAACCAAACACTTGTTGCATCCTTTCATCAATTTTCCTCCTTTGCTCTTTCACCTTCATCTCAGCTGCTACTAGCTGGATTAGATCAATTCCATCAAGCTTTCCTTTGATTTGAAGTGTTGGAGAAGTAGTGATGGTAGGAACTAGCACTTTGGATATTTGAATTTGTATAGATGGCTCCCCTTCCCCTTTATTCTTCCCCTTTTTGTTATCATCAAGGAGAGGGGTCAAGCTCTGTGCTTTAGCCAGTTGCATTAGAAGACTTGTCTGAGACTGTTGATTTTGAAGAATGGTCACCATAGAGTTCTCAATAATTTAAACTCTTTCCTCTAATTTGGCCATCTTCTTTTCAGCATCCGATTCTCTTCTCAGTCTCAGTAATAGTTCCTGCATAGTACCAAAGGGCATAACTGCATCCAGTTTCTCAGTAGTGTAAGACTTTAAGTCAGATATATCCTTTTTGAGTTCATCCACACTGAGATTCTGTCTTAATTGTTGTAGCTTCATGAGGTGTAAAGAATCTAAGTGTGCTTGAAAAATGGCCTTGGTACTAGCATTGGAAGTTTCCTGAATTGCCTTTTGGATAGCCATGACTGGTTTGACTAAGGATACATTGAAGTGCCCTGGTGTAAACTCCATTGTAAATTCCCATTCAGGTAACTTTGGAATAGAGCTTGGGCATTCATCTCCCCCTAAGCTCATGCTTCCATCAAAAGAACCAAAGTCATCATCATTAGAATTTACTCCAAATTCTTCAGATGGCTCTCCAGCTGTAGAAGGCATTATATTGACAGCAGCTTTATCCCTTTGTAGAGATTCTGAAGTATGTACTAGGTTGAGAGACTTTTCTACCTCCTCATTTCCCTGAGTAGCCAACAGTTGATAGGCTGACACAGGATGAGTAAAAGTGTCAGCATCCAAGGAAATGTTATCAGTTTCAGCTTTGTAATATTGCTGAAATTGTCGTCCCTTGTCAGTATCATCCACAATCATTGACTCACTAGCAATGGCTGGATCCACCCTTATATCTCCTGTACCTGCTTTTCTCTCAATTTCTCTCTTTTCTTGCATCAGGGGCTCCCCCTGGCTCACACTCCTCACACCCTCACCTTCACCTACTAAGGTGGTACTCCTCTCACTTTCTTTTTCCATGCTGGAAGAAGTAGCATGCATATTTATACTCTCAAGCTCTCCTTTTGCCTGGGAGCAACCCAGCCTCTCACTCAAGTTTTCACTCCCTTCCCTCAGCCCTAGAAGTGATTGTACAGTAACCATGTCTTCTACACTTGCAGTTAATTCAGTTGTTTGTGTAGAGACCATCAATCGATAAAGAATATCCGTTGAAGTTGAAACTGATGGTATCAACGGATAACTGCTGTTAAGCTTATCCGTTGAGGAACAACCACTTGTCAACGGATGAGAGATATCCGTTGAAGAAGGAAAAGAAGTAGAAATTGAAAGTGACATAATTTTTGAATATGTGTAGATTGATTTTAAATTAAATAACACAGATTCTTCAACTAAGTCTGAAAGAATTGGCTGATGATCCAACAAATCATCTAAAAGATGATGATCACCAGTACTTGAGTGGGGCTCCTCCCTGAGTTGTAAAGAGGGAGAATTAGGAATTGATGTGAAAATCATGTCCACATCTAGAGATGGTGATGGAGAATTTGGTGGTTGGTGTGTGTCAATTTTGAGAGAATGGGGTTGTGACTCCACATTTGTTGGAGTCATATCAAGCTGAATTTGTGAAGGCATAGATACCAGTGATTGTATCTGTGCAGTGTGTGCACCCAGTGTTGAAACTAGGATTTTGACCTTCTTTCTTCTTATGAAGGCTTTTACAGGTGAGTGTGTGGCTTCAGTGTCCCTCCCTCTTTTGCTCTGTGTCCGTGGTTGGAGACTATTTTCAATAGCTACACCCTTTTGGGAAGGTACAACTAGGGATGAGTTTGAATCCTTTTCAACCACCACAGTCTTTTGAGAAACTATGGCTTGGCTAGCTTGGGTACCACTCACCTCTCCTACCTTATTCTCGGGGTTTTCTTTATGTTCACCCCTCCCCTCACCACTAACACCCTGTTCACTCCCCTCAGGGTTTATGGTAGTTGTTACAACTGTTGTCTTTTGAGAGACAACAGAGGTGGCTTTCTTTGACTTGGGTTTTGAAATTTTAGGTTTGGTGGCCTTGGTAGAAATCTGTTGGGGCATTGACACAGATCCCATGGCCATACTTGAAGGCAAAGAAATGTTGGGGTTGGAAGTAGTAGGAGTTGAAGAAGTATTTACCTTACTTACCTGAGGTGCAGCCATTATTGGTAAGTATACCAATGGCACCTTACTGTTGAGGTCAATCCTTAAAAGGTCTGCAAGGACCCTCTTCTCTTGTACCCAGCACTTGAGCTTATTACTCTCATTATTTATGACCAAACCTTCAGCAACATGGTTAGCCAATAACATAAAGAATCTAGCATAATAGATGTTATGAGTTCTATTAGCCTTGTTAGCTAACCTAGTACCCAATTCTAGCATAACATAGTTGCTAAAATTATAGTACCTATCAGAAACCAGCATATAGAGCATAATAACAAGAGCTGAAGTTATTGCATCAAAATTACTAATTTTCCCAGAGAAAACCTTGATAAAGGCATCACTGAGAAAACTCCACTCTTTCCTAAGGCCTTTTCTCTTAATACTGCCTAAACTAGTAGAATCAAGGGAATAGCCTATGAAACTTAACATGCTAGATACATCAATATCAATATGTGGTGTCATGGCATTGTTTTCAGGTAATTTAAAATAGGATTGTATATCATCAGAGTTAATACAGTAATCCTTACCTTTTAGAGAGAAGGAGATGGTCATATCAGTGGAGTTGAACTTAGCAGTTGTCCAAATCTCCTCAACTACCTTACAGTAAATCATTGGGGCCTCCAGCATTGCATAGCTCAGTTTGCAGTTCTTGATGAAATCCATCATCTTATGATAATCTGAGTGGGCTTCATTCTTTTTCACCAAAGCTACAAAATTGTTCTTCTCATAGACAAACCCAGATTGGGACATTATCTTTACTACTGGTGCCATTGTTGTGGGTAGAAGTTGCAGAGAAAAGTTGAGAGTTTTGGGAGAGAAAGAGAGTAAAAGCTTTTGAAATTTCAAGAAAGCGTAAAGTAAAAATAAGAATTCAAAGGGACTTTTATACTTTCTCAAATTAAAACATAAAGAGAATGATTAAACAATATTTTTAAGTAAATTATAGTCATTTAAGAATAAACGAAAAACTGTATATTTTCTAAAAACTGCCTTTAATACAAATACATACAACTGTATATATATATGTATCAACGGTTAAGAAAATAGAATCAACGGCTGTGATCCACTTGAATCGACTGATGTTGTAATATCCGGGATATATCGTGTAATTATTTTTGCTAATAAATAATTATTATATGTGTTCAGTATCTATTCTGTGAATTATTTGTTAAGTGTTAAATGTGTTGGGATGTTTAAAAATAATATTAATTGAGTATTTTAATTTTTATATGTCCAAAATAAAATATAGATAATTGTCATATCTTCCTAATTATTTTTATGTTGATTTATGGATTTATAAAGATCATATGAAATTTATAAAATCTTTTTCCAGGTATTTAAAATCTATTTTATAAAAACGGGAACCAACAGACGTCATCCGTTGTTACATTTTTGGAACCCGAAACTCTTCCGAGAACTCCTTCCTAACCTAATTGTAATATTCCGAGCATATTCCATATTTCGACTTTTTCGATCCGGTGTACGGTTTGTCCTGCGCGTGTCCCGGCGTAACATTTTCGATACAATATTCGTTTCGGTAAATCAATAAAACTCATATTTTCGATAAACGGGAGCTTTTTATTAAACTATCCCAATTATCACCTCGTAGTACGTGTAACCAGGCGCTGAGACCAAGACCGCAGTACAAATTGTACTGATCTGGATAATTGTCCCGAAAACCGATACCGTTTGGATCAGTTTTTACAAATAAACGTACCGTTTTATATCCGAAATGATCCAACAGGATACTAATTTTCCGTAATTATAAATAGCCTTTACCGTATTTTATTTCGTATCAAATATCATTTGCAGTCAGTAATTATATAAATTTCCAGAGAAAATTTATATATTCATAAACCTTTCTGAGAATCAAACCAACAATCGGAGGTGTTACCGGAGTCCGTTTGAAAATCTCGAGTACTCAATCCAAAGGTCTTGAGGTGTTCTACCAGATTCTGGGTTCCATATCAATGCAGAAATCAAGGTTTATTTTCTGAAAAATTATTTATTTTCGAATTAATTTTATTCAAAATATGAATTTTTGTTCGGATGATTGTTTGTATGATTTGATGCTTGCATGTTGTAGAGTTTGTTTTCCTGATGATTTTCATATGTCATACGTCTGATTTGGAGTTCAATAACATGCTCAAAAGTGGGTTTAATTCTCGAATTTTAAAATTAGGGTTTATAACCCGTATGAATGTTTTCAATTGAAATTTGGGGCTTTTTGATTTAGGGGTTATTAGCTGTTGATTTATAGTGGATTATGTTCCTTATGAAATTTGCAATCGATTGGTATATAGCTCGTTAACAGAGGATGTCTGAATCGAAGGGAGTCGTGTTTTGAAAATTTCCGAAGTTCGCCGGAAACCGGCGATGTTCTTGGCCAATTTCCGGCCAAGTCTGGGGTTATTTGAATGATTTGATTGCATGAATAAGTTCCTGGTTGTCTGTAGATGTGATCTGGAGCTTGTGGTGAGGTGAGGGTACCGGAATCGTGTTATCCGGCCACCCCTGTATTTTCCGGCGACGGGGGTTGTAAAATTGCAGTTTGGTACCTTATCTTTTGGGGAAGAAACAGTTAGGTCCCTGAGGTTTCCAGAACTTGCAAATTTTGGATTCCTGTTTTAAAAATATTTAAAAATCATATTTCCTATTTATTTTAATTATAAAAATTCGATTTTAATTTCTGAAAATTCCAAAAATTATTATTTTAATTCCAAAAATTATATTTAATTCAAAAATAAATCTGAATTAATTAGTTAATTAATTTCAGTTAATTTTTAATTGATTAATTAATTCGAAAATTAATTGATTAATTGATTTAATTAATTATTAATTGATTTTAATTAATGATTTAATTAGATTTAATTATTTAAAAATGATTTAAAAATTCCGAAAAATAGTTTCGAGCTTTAAAATATTATTTTAAATTGTTTTCAAGGCTCGATAATTATTATGAAATTTTTTTGAAGCCAGAATTAGTCAACCGAACCCTATTTACTACTTCGAAATTGATTCGACGATCTGTTTTAATTCCGAAAAATGTTTTAAAAATCATTTTAAATATCCGAAAGCCAATTTATGACCCGAGACTTCTTTATAAATGATATATCATTAATTATGTGACATGTTATATATGACTTGTTGGTTAACTGTCGGTCTATATTTTCGATGTTTACTTGTTTATTGCATAACTTTCAATCCGTTAATCGGATTTGGGTGAAACGAAGGGTAGATAGAAGTATGTGTCCAATAGAATCGTATGAGTTGAATATTGATAGATGCTTATGATATGTGAGCAGAAGAGGCAAGGCATAGGAAAGGGAAACAGGTAGCCAAGGAGTAAGACAGTGGTGATTGAGAGCAAGTGCAGTGTAGTAAGCTAGTACCAGGCAAGTGTTCTGAACTTTCTTGAGATATTGTAGTGATTGATATTCCTGTTTTATATTGCAAGTGCTTTGAAGCACTGAACCCTAAACCTTGATTCCAGTTATTGATCTTGAGCCGTAAACCTGATTCTTTCTAGACCATTGATTGTTGTGTACCCAAATACGAACCTCAAATATACGATACTACTCCACAAATACATACAAACTAAATATTAAACACTGAACCAGATTGCTTACACATTCAAACCATTATATCTTATACTTTGAAAGACCAAATCCTTGGAACCCTGAAATGTTGATTCCTTTGTTATCCAATTCTTTCATTACCTAACAGCCAAGCTTTGGAAATGCCATATTGATCTTTATACAGATTGAAACTATTTTCATTATTTAACGTCCACTATTGTTAATGATCCTGTTTATTGTTTATTACTGCTTATTCTGTTATTATGATAGAATTGGATTGTTTTTATAAAATTGTGGACCAGATTCGTGGTCAGACCATATAATGGTCAAGTTAGGCCAATGTGTGCCTTGGATCCAATAGTTAGAGCAGCGCTGTGTGCTTTGCTCGGGGTTAGTGCGTGACTGATCAGCAGCCTAACCTTGGTTTTTAAAATGAAAATATAATATCCAATTCTAAATCATAATCCATTGTTCACTTGATATCATAACCATATTTACATGATGATCATTATTCTCAGTTTTGTCATTGTGACTTGCTGAGCTAGTTAGCTCATTTGTGCGATGTTGTTTATGTTCTTTTCCAGTTAAGAAGGAACCGGTTGGTACCGAGGATCCCCAGTCCAGCGCGAGAGCTAGGGGTTCAGGTTGATCAAGTTAAGCTAGTAGGCTTCTTTTGGGGAAAATTTAAGTTTGTAAAAGTTTGTAATAATGTTTAATACTCAGTTCTGAGTTTGGATAGTTGGGATTTGAACGGTTTGTAATATAAGTAGATGTATGGCTGGTGTGTGTACTTTAACCTGTTGCGGTTCGTGGTAGTTGGTAAGTAGGGTCACTACATATTATTATTATCTTTATTATTTTTATAAGCAGGTTATAAATAAGGTATGTGTGTGTGGACCCCAAACTTCTGACCCGGGTTTGGAGGGCGCCGCAGATGTGACATTTCAACGGATGAGGTAAACGGTCATCCGTTGAAGATTAACACAATTTTATCCGTTGAAGGATAAAATTTCCAGAAATGTATTTATCTTTCAACGGATAATAAACATCCGTTGATAGAACAACTTTGGCTTTCAACGGATAGAAAATATCCATTGATAGAATAAACTTTACTAAAAGCCAACTTTGCTCTTGCAACAAATTCATTTCAGGCTGCATTACAAATTAAAATTTGGACATGAATTTAAGAAAAATTAAGCATACCTAGCTCACTTACCAATCTTGTGAATGTTGATTCATCAAGTGGCTTGGTAAAGATGTCTGCAATTTGTTTTTCGCTTGGAACAAAATGAAGTTCCACTGTACCATTCATCACATGTTCCCTTATGAAGTGGTACTTGATGTCAATGTGCTTGGTTCTTGAATGCTGCAATGGATTTTCAGTAATGGAAATGGCACTTGTGTTGTCACAGAATATTGGAATTTTGTCAACATTTAGTCCATAGTCAAATAGTTGATTCCTCATCCATAATATCTGTGCACAGCAACTACCAGCAACAATGTACTCAGTCTCAGCTGTTGATGTAAAAACAAAATTTTTCTTCTTGCTGAACCATGACACAAGCTTATTCCCCAGAAATTGACAGGTGCCGGTTGTACTTTTCCTGTCTATTTTGCAACCTGCATAATCTGCATCTGAGTAGCCAATTAGATCAAAACCAGACTCTCTAGGGTACCAAATTCCTAGATTTGGAGTCCCTTTGAGATATCTGAAAATTCTTTTAATAGCAACTAAGTGAGATTCTCTAGGATCAGCTTGAAATCTAGCACAAAGACATGTAGCAAACATTATATCAGGTCTACTAGCAGTTAAATATAGAAGTGAACCAACCATGCCTCTATAGCTTGTAATGTCCACGGACTTTTCAGCCTTGTTTAATTCAAGCTTAGTGGCTGTAGCCATGGGAGTTTTTGCAGATGAACATTCCATTAAGTCAAACTTCTTTAAAAGATCATAAATATATTTAGTTTGACTAATGAAAATTCCACCACTAACTTGTTTAACTTGTAAACCAAGAAAATAAGTTAGCTCTCCCATCATGCTTATTTCATATTTACTTTGCATTAAATTAGCAAATGTTTTACAAAGTTTATCATCTGTAGAACCAAATATAATATCATCTACATAAATTTGAATAAGTATTGTAGAGCCATTAACATTTCTAAAGAAAAGAGTTTTGTCAACGATACCTCTAGTGAAGTGATTATCTAGAAGAAATTTTGACAAAGTCTCATACCAGGCTCTAGGTGCTTGCTTTAGTCCATAGAGTGCTTTCAACAGATAATACACATGGTCTGGAAAATTTGGATCTTCAAACCCTGGAGGTTGACTCACATAGACTTCTTCCTCCAATTCTCCATTCAGAAATGCACTCTTGACATCCATTTGATAGACTTTGAAATTGGCATGGGCTGCATAGGCTAGAAAAATTCTGATGGCTTCAAGTCTTGCAACAGGAGCAAATGTCTCATCAAAATCTATTCCCTCTTGTTGAGAGTAGCCCTTGGCAACCAATCTAGCTTTATTCCTTATGACAATGCCATTTTCATCCATCTTGTTTTTGAATATCCATTTTGTGTCAATAGAACTCTTGTTCTTTGGCTTGGGTACCAGTTTCCTCTCAAATTGGTTTAGCTCCTCTTGCATAGCTAAAATCCAATCTGGATCCAATAGAGCTTCTTCCACTCTCTTAGGCTCCTCATGTGATAGAAAACTATTGTATATACATTCATCTTGAGTAGCCCTTCTAGTTTGCACTTTAGATGTTGCATCACCAATGATCACTTTAAAGGGATGACTCTTGGTCCATTTCCTTTGAGGTGGTAGATTAACTCTAGATGAGGTGACCTCAGTGTTGTCATGGTGTGAGATAGAGTGTTGATTAGTTGAAACTCCCCCTGAGTTATTGGTTCTTTGCAAGGAACTGAGAGTTCTATCAACTGATGATGTAATTTGATTATCCGTTGATGAACTATGATCAACAGATGCTCCATTATGTACTTTAACGGATGATGCACTTCGTCTTTCAACGGATGCTACATTACTTCTGTCAACGAATGCTGAGTTATGACTTTCAACTGATGCATCATTTTGTGCATTCTCCAAAGGCAAATTTTGAATCCTTTTTGAAGTGTCTTCTCCATCATTCTCATCTTCACTGTCATCACGATATATCTCAATATTGTCAAATTTGAGTCCTTCATGGTGTCCCTCATCTTTTAATCCATCAATCTTTTTATCATCAAACACAACATGCACAGATTCCATAACAATGTTGGTTCTTAGATTGTAGACCCTATATGATTTTCCAGCAGAATAACCAACAAATATCCCTTCATCATCCTTTGCATCAAACTTGCTTTGTGATCAGTTTGGTTCTTTAGAATGTAGCATTTGCAACCAAAGACATGAAGGAAGTTTAAGGTTGGTTTTCTTCTCTTGAACAATTGATAGGGAGTCATGTCTTTTGCCTGATTAATTAGAGAAATATTCTGAGTGTAACATGCACAGTTAACAGCCTCAGCCCAAAAATATATTGGGAGTTTTGACTCTTCAAGCATTGTTCTTGCAGCTTCAATTAGTGATCTGTTCTTCCTTTCCACCACACCATTTTGTTGTGGAGTCCTTGGAGCTGAGAACTCATGCATGATCCCATTTTCTTCACAGAATAGCCTCATGGTAGAATTCCTGAACTCAATTCAATTGTCACTCCTGATATTCCTTACTTTGAAATCTGGATGATTGTTGACTTGCTTGATATGATTGATAATGATTTTACTAGCTTCATCCTTTGAACCAAGAAAATAAGTCCATGAAAACTTTGAGAAATCATCTACAATCACTAGGAAATATCTTTTCCTTGAAATTGATAATATATTGACTGGTCCAAAAAGATCCATGTGCAGCAGTTGTAATGGTTCATCAATTGCTGATTCAAGCTTCTTACTGAATGATGCTCTCTTTTGCTTTCCTTTCTGACAAGCATCACACAGTCCATCCCTCGAGAATTCCACTAGAGGCATTCCTCTAACTAAGTCCTTTTTGACTAGATCATTCATTATCTTGAAATTCAAATGGGACAGCTTCTTGTGCCATAGCCAACTTTCATCTTGACTTGCTTTGCTGAAAAGACAAGTGATTGATTCTGCATCTGTAGAGTTGAAGTCAGCCAAGTACACATTTCCTTTTCCAACTCTAGTTAGAACCACTTTGTTGTCCTTCTTGCTGGTAACAACACATGCTTTAGAATTGAAGGAAACAATATTCCCTCTATCACATAGTTGACTGATGCTCAATAGATTGTGTTTGAGACCATCAACTAGTGCAACTTCATCAATGATGACATTTTCCTTTGAAATCAAGCCATATCCCATAGTGAACCCTTTGCTGTCATCTCCAAAGGTTATGCTAGGGCCAGCTCTTTCCTTGAACTCTGTGAGCAAGTTGAAATCTCCTGTCATGTGTGTTGAACAACCACTGTCCAAGTACCATAGATTCCTTCTTTTTCCCTGCACACAATAAAATCAAATTAAGTTGATTTTGGTACCCAAGTTTCCTTGGGTCCAGCCTTGTTAGTCTTTTTCCTAGACTTCACACTTCCTGCACCTTTTGACTTAGGTAACTTTGAGTCAACCTTGGTCTCAGATGTAGATGGTTGACGTGTAGGGTTAGTCACAGAATCATTTAGCACATTTGGTTGAATTTGATAAGGCATGGATTGTGCAAACATGTTATTCCACATAGGCATGTTATATGGCATTTGAGGCATACTAAATGCAGCAAAATAAGGATTATTAATATATGGCATGTTTGCAAAATGTGCATGAGGATTCTGTTGAGACAGAACAGGCATGGCATGCAATGGTGACATAGACATGTTAGGCATGGAAGGAGTTAAAGGCATGGGAGCATTCTTAACAGATTTGCAGTTAGCAGATAGATGATTAATACTACTACAATGCACACAACTTTTCCTAGGGGCATACTTATCAGGTGTATAATTGTTATGTTTGTTAATCCCTACCTTCCCATTTCTATTGGATTTTCTTTTGGTTTCCTTTTTATCCTCAACCAACTTAAGCCTATTCTTCAACTGATGTAAAGTCATGTGCCCTATATTCACCTTACTAGCATCTTTGGATGTGCTAGCTTCTTCTTTGACAAAGTTCTTGGAAGTTGAACCAAACTTCTTACTGAGATTTTTCAAATTATCCTTTTTAGAATCATTTGCCTGTTTCAAATGATGAGCCTTCAACGAATGCTCCTTTTCTTCCTTTAACGGATGACTTTCATCATCCGTTGACTCCACATCCGTTGACAGTCCATCAACCAATTCCATTTCCTTTTTGTTTTTCTTCTAGGCATTCTCACAGAATGATTCAATTCCTTGAACTTTGACAATTTGAGCACTAACATCCCTAGATGTTTTCCAGGCCTTGATTACCTCTTGCTCACGTTCTAGTTGTTTAGAAAGAATTTCTACTTTCTTAACAGACTCTTCTAGTTCACTCTCAACAGATAAGCATTTGATTTTAATCTTTTCAAGCTCAATTACCTTACACTCTAACATAGCATTCCTATCACTTAAGAACAGATTATTCTCTTTAATTTTCATGTTCTCTTTAGTCAGTGATTTAAGGGAAACACGTAAATGATACAATTCAGTAGACATATCATTTATAGCTTCATTGCATTTATCTTTAGAAAGATGAGAGAGGTCAGTAGTAATTACCTGGTTGCTTGATGAACTAGTTTCATTCTCATCAGAATTAGCCATCAGGGCTAAGTTGACATACTCCATATCATCATCTTCATTGGCTCCATCAGCTACCCAGTCATTTTCCGGAGTCAGAAAAGCCCTTTCCTTTTGTTTGAGCAATTTGAAATATTTCTTTTTGTAATCCACTTGCTCAAATTTCTTCTTTTCAGAAGTTGGCTTTCTGCACTCACTTGCAAAGTGTCCACTTGTGCCACAGTTATAACACTTGAACTTAGACTTGTCCACCATGTTCTTGTTTGGCTTTGTGGTTCTAGTGTTTTTCTTGAATTTCATCTTTGCAAATCTTCTGGACAGAAATGCTAGATGTTCATCAATATCAGCAGAGTCATCTTGAATGGAATTGTCTTCAACCTCAGCTGCTTGCTCCTCTCCCTTGCTTGATTCTGATTTGCTTGTGCCAATTTTAAGACTTGGCATTGTCTTTTCTTCATTCCTGGCTTCAGTTCTCTCATTTTCAGCTACAAGTGCAACTGATCCACCTTTTCTCTTTCCCTTCTCCAACAGCTCATCTTGCTCCATCTCAAGTTCATAGGTCTTTGAAATTCCATATAATCTTTCAAGTGTGAAGTCCTTATAATCTTGAGAATTCCTTAGTGAAACAATCATAGGCTTCCATTCCTTTGGTAGAGACCTTAGAAATTTTAAGTTGGAATCCTTGACTTGGTACACTCTTCCAGAAAGCTTCAATCCATTCAACAGTTTCCGAAATCTATTGAAAGTATCATTCAATGATTCTCCTTCTTCAGAATGAAAATATTCATATTGTTGAATGAGAAGCTGCATTTTGTTTTCTCTTACTTGCTCAGTACCTTCACATATAAGTTGTACAGTATCCCAAATTTCCTTAGCAGAGAGGTTATTAATGACATTATCAAACATATCTTTGTCTAGGCCATTAAACAGAATGTTCATGGCCTTCCTGTCTTTGTGAACCTCTTCAATATCTTCAGGAGATCATTCTACTCTTGGCTTGAGAATAGACTGTCCAACAGCAACTGTGGCAGTAGCAGCTGTGGCCACTTTATGAGGGATGTGAGGACCATTCTCAATGCAGTTTATGTAGCTTTCATCTTGAGAAAGAAGATGTAGATGCATCTTCACTTTCCAGTGATGATAATTATCCCTTTCCAGGATTGGAATCTTCACTCCAATATCCTTCTTACTCATGATGTTAGTAGAATAGATCTTTAAACTCTTTGTATGTCAAGAGCTTGCTCTGATACCAATTGTTATTCCCTAGGAACTAACAATGAGATTTACATAAAGGGGGTTGAATGTAAATCTAAAAACTTTTTAAAGTTTTGAGCAGTTTCAAAGGCTAGGTGTATAATGAACAGGTGTGTGTGAATTGCTTTAAGCAAGTGCAGACAGATGTATATTCAAAACACAAATATAAATGACACAGAAGCTTTTAAAACTTTTCTGGTGGATTTGTTGTTACGACCGACATTTTATGTAATATTATTTGTGGATTTGGTATAATATTTAAGTCAAATGAAAATATATTCAATGATTGTACGCTAGAGTGAGTGAAAATTTCTGCGTTATAAATTTGCTTTGTGTAGTATATGATTTTTCAAAGCAAGAGTTTATTTAATTTCTTTATTTTTGATTTATAAGGAATATTCTAAGCTTTGGAAAAATTTTCTTTTAAAAGGAATTTTGTTCACAAATTTTGAAAATGATTTTATAAAGTCTCTAAAAATCCAAGTTATTTTATGATATAAATTTTATAATTTTTGAACTTGTATTTTATTTTATAAAAATAAATCTTTATAAATGTTAGTTGTCATAATTATCAAATTACATGGTTGTCCTTGCATGCAAATCCTTCCCTATTCAATTCAAAGGGCTAAAGAGACAATTCCAACCCCACTAACTCTTAATTTTCTAGCCAAATTCCTTCTTTGCCCTTGCATGCAAAATAAACCAAGTAAAAGTGGAGGGATAGTCTTGTCAATTCTCATTCCCACTCACATTTGCCAAATCAAAAACCATAAAGCAAGCAATTGATGTGATCATCCACTCCACTCACCATCACACTTTCTCCTCCCACCCTCCTCACTCTCTCACTCTCGGCCCTCCCCCTCCTTCTCTCGGTTTTTTAGCCGAAACCAACCCCCTCCCCATTTTCTTCATTCCTCCACCAAGTTTCCACCTTCTACACAAGTAAATGTTACTTACCATACCATGATCTCATATATTCCAAAGAGTTTTGAGTAGAAAGTTTAAGTTTTAAAGTTGCATGTTAAGGTTTTAGTTGAAACTCAAAATACAATCTTGATTCTTATGGATTTAAGGTTGTTTTTGAGAGGACTACAATGAATGGATAAGTGCCAAGTCTTGAGAAGAAAACTCTTCTTGATTTAATGGCCAATTTCCATCCATTTTATTTGGCCATGACCATATGGGAGCCGAATAAATGGTCCTTGAAATCATTCTTGTTGTTTTGATCAATTTTTGCATGTATATGTGATAATGACTTGAATTTTGTAGTGAAAATTTGATAAAACTCCTTGCATGCTAAGTGATCATCTAGGTATACCTTATGCTAGGCTTGCATGTCAATTTTAAGATGGAATATATGTAGAAAATATGTTGTTTTGGTTTGAAAAACCCGAAGGCATGCATGCATGGGGATTTCTCTTAGAATGTTATAAGATTTTGATCATTTGGAAAGATTTTGTTAGTGAGCCTTAATTTCAGTAGGTATAATGTGTTAATATTGATTTATGCTTCTTGTTGCATGGTAATAATTCGTGGTTATCTTTTATAAAAATATATATATCTTGTTGTTTCAAAAGCATGAAGATTTGTGATTTGTGAAGAGTAGTCTCTTTTGTTTTGCCATAATTGTACCTTAGGTAAGGATGATCTCACCAAGGTTATTTTGAGAAAAAGGGAGTTAGTTCAGTAGAATACCATGTATAAGTCTTGGTTTAAGTATTTAGTTGTTGTTAGTTGAGTTTGTCAAGTCAAAAACCTTGGAAAATGAGAGTTATAGTTTCTGCAGAAAAATCAGTATAGCACCCTGAGGTTTAGAGTGAGTTTTGACCATATCATTGGTGTGCACTTTGAGGCCCAAGCTACCAGAAGTTAGTATTGGGAGTATATAATAGGTTTTAGGAGTTGGTTAGAGGTTTGCATGTCATTTGGTTAGGTGCACAAGTAGAATCACAAAATCTGTCCAGCAGGGGATAGTTTTGTTGCAACTTGGAAAGAGGGAGATTTGACCATGTCATGGGTAGGCCCTCATTAGGCCCAATTGGGCCTTAGTTAGAGGGTATGTCAGAGAAGTTTTTCCAACCATAGTTCATAGGATATGAGCTAGAACCATGTGTCACAAGTTAATTCAAGTCAGGGCATTTTCTGCCCAGAAAAACAGGGGAACCTTGGACTTTTAGCTTAGGCCCAAGAAGGCCCAAGCCAGGCCCTTGAGCCACATCAAGTTTGTGAGATGCCCTTAGGTCAGGAGAGTCTTGTGTAAAAGTTTTGAAGAAAAACTTGTAGTTTAAGAATGTCTAATGTACTCAAGAAACCATAGTTGTCAGTCTGAAATTTGCACCAGTGAGCACTATCACTTACCACATAGTTTTAGAACACTTAGAAGTGAGTATTAGGTCAACCACCATAGTTGTAAGATAGTATAAGGTCAGTAGAGAAAAAGGCACAAGTGAGGGTCAATAGGTTTTGGATAATTTAGGAAAGGCACATCGAGTTAGAAAGCCGAAATTAGAAGACCTTGTCTAGTTTAGCGACCAAGTGACTTAAGTCGCGAGTCGAGATCATCCAAGCCTAGTGTTGCATTATGATATATATGGTGTTATTTGGTGTTAATATATGATATGTGAATATGTGGTTATGTGTGTGCAATTATAATTTAAAAGTGAATATAAATTAAGTGCATATAGGCCTAAGTGCCATCCGTGTTTAATTTCGAGTTGTAAATAGGTTAGGTTGGTGAGAATATATTATAATGAGGATTATTATTATTTATGTAGGATCTCGAGATGAGGGAAAACTTGCCATAAAAGTCGAGTGAAGCTCCAGTTGTTGCTCCTACCAGTCAGACCAGACCAGCCTATCTCAAGGCAAGTGATTCAACTTGACCTTCGTATTTACTGCAAATTCATATATATCGATGCAATTATCCTGAGTCATTTTGACATACTTAAATCAAGCGTATCTTTTGTTTATCTTTGAGTTACATAGAGATGCCATGAACCCTCGAGTACGTATTGCAAGTAGTTCAAAAGTCTTTCATGATTGTTTAATGCCATGATAAAAAGAAGAATTGATATATTACTTGATGGATCACCTTGATTAACATGTTGATGTTTCCTAAGTATTAATATCTCATCCTGATACTTGAACCCCTATAGAACCTTACTTTGAATTCTGATAGTCAGATACTTACCAGCTTGATTCCTCATTGATTGATACCCTCTTTCTTATCCTAAAGCTTGACAATTCTGATATGTCCCGAGTTAAAGATCATTCTTCACACTTTAACACCCTTAGTATTCTTGAAGCTTACCTTCTTGATGATCCAGCACTTGAACCTTGATGAGAAACCATTGCTTTGAGCCCAAATTAGCATTACCCTTCATATTATCCATTAGTCTCACTAAATCCTCTTGTCCAATCCTTGATATTTGAAAACCATTCAATTACTTGAATAAAGAATAGTTTTGTGAATCATGGCTCTGATATTCAGTACCTTGTTTCCCGTGTTTCGAGCTGATCTATAATCCCTTGATAAAAATATTTACAGTCAAAAGAGATTTTGTCATAAACCGGCATCAGTTTTTAAATAATTAAAATGTGGGTTTTTAGTCCCAAAGGGGGATAATCGTTTTCTTGAATAGTGGATCTGGACTGAGACGCGAGTCCTTTCCACACTTATATTAGGCTTAAAAGTTGCCTAGGGATTCCCAATAATGTTTTAGAACCCAGCGAGGTTCGGGATTACTTCGCGGCTGATCACCGGCTGTAATCCGTAGCGTCATAAAATGATTTTGATTAAGACATGATTTTTTTAAAATTGTTTTGATGCAAGCAAATTGATGCCATCTCACATAGTTTTTATCTCTCGTTACCTTTGGTTATGTCTTTCCATTATCATTCTTAAAGGTATATCTCAATTTATGTTCTGTGTCGTACTGTTAGCACTTGTTGAGCATTTGGCTCACTTCTTGCTTTACCCTTATATTACAGCTAGCAGCTATGGTTAGATTCAAGCAGACTGCCCGTAAGACCTGTGATGCTGATGCTTATGTTCGAGCTCAGGTAGAATAAGTAATAATAGTTGTGTGAGGACTCGGTATTTGTAATCAGATGTAATAGTTGGTAGTGTTGGGCTGTTCCAAACCCTAAACTGCAAGATCTTGGATTTTAGTTGTGAATTCTTCATTAAAATGATGTAATAGCTATATTTATTTTGTTATTTAAGTTGGGGGTGTGACAGGTTTTGGTATCAGAGCTACGGTTTAGAGTCCCTGGACAGCCCAAATAGGTTATAGGATTTGTGTGTAGGTTATAGATATTACGCGAGAGAGTAGGTGAAGTAAATTATTATTAATACTCCTCTTATTGGTTGTCAGCAAAGGGCGCATTCCTCGTCATCCTCTGGGTCGGACGACACTATTGCTTTCTCCGCGTATGCTGAGTTGAGGCGCGAGTTCGACATGCTTCAGGGCAAGTACGACCGACTGATAGACCGACTGAAGAACGTGTATCCGGACAGCCGAAACTACGAAGGGAAGCCCAAGGAGCAGATTACTGCGAGACTTGAGACCTTGGTTCGGTACGTCAACACTAAGCTTGAGGAGATGCCAGCGCACCGGGACCGTACCAGCCAGTATGTCATTCAGATGGTGGCAGATGAGCTCCAAAGCATTGTGAAGACGCTTCGAGAGGAAAAGACTACAAAGCCCCGTTCAGATGGAGTGGAGCCTTAGTTCTTTCCATTTACCTTTCATGTTGTTGTACTATCAGACTCTATGGAATCCCCAGTTATTTCCGTTTTTCCTTTAAATAAGCCTGTTAATCCTAGAATCAGACTATGTCCCAATCTTATGTACTGTGACCTTTAAAATTTCAATAATTATGTGCTATTGTTCCATTTGCTCTCAATTGTTATTTTATGTTTTTATCATCATATCTGCTTAATTTGGAAACTTGACCCCATATGTAAATGAGAATGCCATGCGATACCCTCGAATCATTTTATCATTCATATCTGTTTTGACACAACTCTTATTTCAGATCATGCCTCCCAAAAAGAAGAACCCAACAACCACCTTCACCACAAACCCAAATATTCTTCGACTACTGGAAACCTTGCAACAGCAAACCAATGCTATAGCTCAACAACAACTAACTCTTCAACAACGAATTGAAAACCAAGATAACCGTGAGCCACACCAACCACCTGAACCACCAGTACCACCTAGACAAATTGTCACTTTCAAGGCTTTTCAGAATGTGAATCCACCTGTATTTCATGATACCACTGATCCAGTGATAGCTAACACATGGATCAAGGAGATGGAAAGGGCTTTTGAGTTGGTACAGTTAGGAGACGATCAGAAGACGCCGTATGCTACTTACTTCTTGAAGGGAGAAGTCATCTATTGGTGGGAATCAGTAAAGGCTATGGAAGTCACTCAGCAGGTTTCTTGGGAGAGATTTAAAAAGTTATTTCTGGACAAGTATTACCCTAAGTACATGCAGAATCAGATGGAGCTAAAATTTCTGGAGTTGAAGCAAGGGAATATGACTGTATTGGAGTATGAGAAGAAGTTCACTGAGTTGTCAAGGTTTGTGACAAAGTATACCAGCACTGAGGAGGAAAAAACAAAGAAATTTCAGCAAGGATTGGAGCCTTGGATCAGAGATAGGGTGGCTATGTTTGAGCTTGAAACTTATGCGGGAGTAGTACAGAAAGCTGCTCTGATTGAAAATAATGGGATGCAGTCAAGGAAAGAGAGGGATAACAAGAAGAGGAAGGTTCCGTTTTATGGAGAAAAGTCTGAAGCTGGAAGTACGCAAGATCGGAATGTAAAGAGGATTGGCTTCCAGAAGGGCGGAAATTTTCAAAAGAAGGGAAATTTGGGAAAAAGGAAAGAATCAAAAGGGAACCACCAGGCAAGCCAAGGGCAAGTTGGAGAAAACAGGTTCCAGAGACCGGAATGCAAGCACTGTGGAAGAAGGCACCCCGGAGTATGCAATAAGCTGAGTATGACCTGTTATAGGTGCAATCAGAAGGGACATTTGGCAAATGAGTGCAAGATGCCGAAGCCAGGAGTTACGTGCTGCAAATGTGGGAAGACTGGACACATGGCTAGGGAGTGTAAGGCAACAGGACCAGTCAAAGCTCTGATGAACGTGGCAAGTACCAGTGCAAGCGTGTCAGCTGAGGTATTGGCATTACCTCCACCACCCGCACCAACCCCGCAAGCAACAGCAAGGACATTTGATCTAAAGATGAAAGATGCTGTTCAGAATTCTGAGGTGATAGCAGGTACACTTTTACTCAATAATGTCAAGGCTAAAGTATTGATTGATTCGGGAGCAACAAGATCTTTTATATCAGAATCTTTTGTTGATAAGCTCCAATATGATAAAACAGTTATGAGTGAGGTAGTAAATATGGTAATTGCAAACCAAGAGAAGATTCCTGTGAAACAATTTTGTCCAAAGTGTGAGATCGATATTTCGGGATATAAGTTTTCAGCCGACTTGATACTCTTCAAGTTGGGAGAGTTTGATATAATTTTAGGAATGGATTGGTTAGGAGAGAATAGCGCTCAGATTAATTGTAAGACCAAGAGAGTGTATTTAAAGATGAAGAGTGGAGAGAAGGTAATATTTAAGGGGCAGAGGCAAGAGCAACTATTTCTTACAATCGTTCAGGCTAAGAAGTTGCTTAGAAAAGGTTGTGAGTCGTTCCTAGCATATGTAGTGGATTCAGAGAGAGGCAGCCTCAGCATGGAAGATATTCCTGTAGTTAGCGAGTTTCCCGATGTGTTTCCCGACGAGCTACCAGGCTTACCACCAGATCGACAAATTGAGTTCGAGATCAACCTTGCTCCAAGCACGGAACCAGTTTCAAAGGCCCCCTATAGGATGGCACCAGCAGAAATGAAAGAGTTGGCGAGCCAGCTACAAGAATTATTGGATAAAGGAGTGATACGACCAAGTACGTCGCCATGGGGAGCACCTGTTCTGTTTGTAAAGAAGAAAGATGGGAGTGTGCGTCTATGCATAGATTACCGGGAGCTGAATAAGGTGACGATCAAGAACCGTTACCCGCTACCAAGGATAGATGACCTTTTTGATCAGTTGAAGGGAGCAAAATGCTTTTCGAAGATTGATTTGAGATCGGGATACCATCAATTAAAGATCAAAGAAGAAGATATTCCTAAGACCGCATTCAGGACCAGATATGGGCATTATGAATTCCTAGTAATGCCGTTTGGATTAACCAACGCTCCGGCCGCATTTATGGATCTGATGAATCGGGTATTTAAGAAGTATTTGGACAAATTTGTCGTGGTATTCATTGATGACATCCTTATTTATTCTAAGTCGGAAGAAGAACATAAGCAGCACCTCTGGATAGCATTGGAGATACTCCGACAAGAGAAGTTGTATGCCAAGTTTACCAAATGTGAGTTTTGGTTAAAGGAAGTTCAATTTTTGGGGTATGTTATTGGAAATGAGGGAGTTAAAGTGGATCCGGCAAAGATTGAGGCAGTTATGAATTGGGAGAGGCCAAAGACTCCTACGGAAGTGCGAAGTTTTCTAGGATTGGCCGGATACTATAGAAGATTCGTCAAGGATTTCTCGAAGATCGCCACGCCATTGACCAAGTTAACCAGAAAGAATCAAAAGTTTGAATGGAGTGCAGAATGTGAAGATAGCTTTCAAGAATTAAAGCAGAAGTTGGTAACAGCTCCGGTGTTGGTACTTCCAGATGATCAAGGGAATTTTGTAATATTCAGCGACGCTTCACATAAGGGTTTGGGTTGTGTGTTGATGCAACACAGTAAAGTGATCGCATATGCATCAAGACAGTTGAAGCCGCATGAGTTAAAGTACCCGACGCATGACTTGGAACTAGCCGCTATAGTGTTCGCACTCAAGATCTGGAGACATTACCTCTATGGAGAGAAGTGTGAAATCTACACGGATCACAAGAGTTTAAAGTACATTTTTACTCAGAAAGAGCTCAATATGAGGCAGAGGAGATGGCTGGAATTGATCAAGGACTATGACTGCTCGATAAATTACCATCTTGGAAAGGCGAACGTAGTGGCCGATGCTCTGAGTAGGAAGGAGAGATTGAGTATGATGATAACATCAAAAGAGTTAACTGGAGAAATCGAAAAATTGGAATTGAAACTTTATGCTTATGGAAAAGTTGCGGAAGTTTGTCGTGCAATGACCTTTCAGCCAACACTAGTGGAAAAGATAAAGAAGTGTCAAGAGGAAGTAATGGAAAAAGAGAAGAAACAGTTATCTGGAGAGGAGATTAATACTCAAAGGGATGAGCAAGGGATACTAAGGTTTTCATCCAGAATATGGATTCCCCATGTACCTGAATTAAAGAATGAGATCCTCCATGAAGCCCACAATTCAAAATTTTCAATCCACCCGGGAAGCACCAAGATGTATCGAGACTTAAAGAAGAACTTTTGGTGGCCAAATATGAAGCGAGACGTGGCAGAATGGGTTGCAAAGTGCTATACTTGTCAGAAAGTAAAGGCAGAACATCAACGACCAAGCGGATTAATTCAGCCCCTGAAGATTCCAGAATGGAAATGGGAAAATATTGCTATGGACTTTATAGTAGGACTACCGCGAACGAAATCCGGACATGACGCAATATGGGTTATAGTTGATCATCTTACGAAGTCGGCACATTTCCTTCCAATAAATGAGAAGTCGTCATTAGACAAGTTGGTTCATTTGTATGTGCGCGAAATCGTACTAAGGCATGGAGTACCCGTATCAATAGTTTCAGACAGAGATCCCCGATTTAACTCAAGATTCTGGAAGCAATTTCAGGAGTGTCTTGGCACGAAGTTGAATATGAGCACGGCGTACCACCCACAGATGGATGGCCAGAGTGAAAGAACAATTCAAACAATTGAAGACATGTTGCGCAGTTGTGCAATCGATTTTGCTGGAAGTTGGGACGACCATTTGCCATTGATTGAATTCTCTTACAACAACAGCTATCATTCCAGTATCGGCATGCCACCATACGAAGCTTTGTACGGGCGAACATGTAGATCACCAATAAGTTGGAATGAAGTAGGAGAAGGAAGAATTCTCGGCTCGGATTTGGTACAATAGTTGCATGACTCGGTCAAGTTAATTCAGAAAAGATTGCTTGCTGCTCAAGATAGACAGAGGAAGTATGCGGATCGAGCACGTAAGGACGTTCAATTCCAAATTGGCGAAGCTGTGTTGCTGAAGGTGTCACCTAGGAAAGGGTTGATAAGATTTGGCAAGAAAGGGGTGTTAGCACCTAGATACATAGGTCCTTTTGAGATTTTGAGTCAAGTGGGAAAGGTGGCCTACGAGTTGGCCTTACCACCTCAGTATCGGCATGTGCATAATGTGTTCCATGTGTCGTTGCTTAAGAAGTACAATCCTGACGCTAGCCATGTGATAAAATATGAACCTGTAGAAATTCAGGCAGACCTGTCATTTGTGGAGCAACCGGTTAAAATACTCGACTGGCAAGTAAAGAGTCTTAGAAATAAATCCGTAAAGTTAGTAAAAGTACTTTGGAGGAACCCTAAGGTCGAAGAGTCGACTTGGGAGTTAGAGTCTGATATGCGTTCCCGGCATCCTCATCTTTTCTCTTAGATTCTGGGGACAGAATCCCTTAAGGGGGAGAGGATGTTACGACCGACATTTTATGTAATATTATTTGTGGATTTGGTATAATATTTAAGTCAAATAAAAATATATTCAATGATTGTACGCTAGAGTGAGTGAAAATTTCTGCGTTATAAATTTGCTTTGTGTAGTATATAATTTTTCAAAGCAAGAGTTTATTTAATTTCTTTATTTTTGATTTATAAGGAATATTCTAAGCTTTGGAAAAATTTTCTTTTAAAAGGAATTTTGTTCACAAATTTTGAAAATGATTTTATAAAGTCTCTAAAAATCCAAGTTATTTTATGATATAAATTTTATAATTTTTGAACTTGTATTTTATTTTATAAAAATAAATCTTTATAAATGTTAGTTGTCATAATTATCAAATTACATGGTTGTCCTTGCATGCAAATCCTTCCCTATTCAATTCAAAGGGATAAAGAGACAATTCCAACCCCACTAACTCTTAATTTTCTAGCCAAATTCCTTCTTTGCCCTTGCATGCAAAATAAACCAAGTAAAAGTGGAGGGATAGTCTTGTCAATTCTCATTCCCACTCACATTTGCCAAATCAAAAACCATAAAGCAAGCAATTGATTTGATCATCCACTCCACTCACCATCACACTTTCTCCTCCCACCCTCCTCACTCTCTCACTCTCGGCCCTCCCCCTCCTTCTCTCGGTTTTTTAGCCGAAACCAACCCCCTCCTCATTTTCTTCATTCCTCCACCAAGTTTCCACCTTCTACACAAGTAAATGTTACTTACCATACCATGATCACATATATTCCAAAGAGTTTTGAGTAGAAAGTTTAAGTTTTAAAGTTGCATGTTAAGGTTTTAGTTGAAACTCAAAATACAATCTTGATTCTTATGGATTTAAGGTTGTTTTTGAGAGGACTACAATGAATGGATAAGTGCCAAGTCTTGAGAAGAAAACTCTTCATGATTTAATGGCCATTTACATCCATTTTATTCGGCCATGACCATATGGGAGCCGAATAAATGGTCCTTGAAATCATTCTTGTTGTTTTGATCAATTTTTGCATGTATATGTGATAATGACTTGAATTTTGTAGTGAAAATTTGATAAAAATCCTTGCATGCTAAGTGATCATCTAGGTATACCTTATGCTAGGCTTGCATGTCAATTTTAAGATGGAATATATGTAGAAAATATGTTGTTTTGGTTTGAAAAACCCGAAGGCATGCATGCATGGGGATTTCTCTTAGAATGTTGTAAGATTTTGATCATTTGGAAAGATTTTGTTAGTGAGCCTTAATTTCAGTAGGTATAATGTGTTAATATTGATTTATGCTTCTTGTTGCATGGTAATAATTCGTGGTTATCTTTTATAAAAATATATATATCTTGTTGTTTCAAAAGCATGAAGATTTGTGATTTGTGAAGAGTAGTCTTTTTTGTTTTGCCATAATTGTACCTTAGGTAAGGATGATCTCACCAAGGTTATTTTGAGAAAAAGGGAGTTATTTCAGTAGAATACCATGTATAAGTCTTGGTTTAAGTATTTAGTTGTTGTTAGTTGAGTTTGTCAAGTCAAAAACCTTGGAAAATGAGAGTTATAGTTTCTGCAGAAAAATCAGTATAGCACCCTGAGGTTTAGAGTGAGTTTTGACCATGTCATTGGTGTGCACTTTGAGGCCCAAGCTACCAGAAGTTAGTATTGGGAGTATATAATAGGTTTTAGGAGTTGGTTAGAGGTTTGCATGTCATTTGGTTAGGTGTACAAGTAGTTACACAAAATCTGTCCAGCAGGGGACAGTTTTGTTGCAACTTGGAAAGAGGGAGATTTGACCATGTCATGGGTAGGCCCTCATTAGGCCCAATTGGGCCTTAGTTAGAGGGTATGTCAGAGAAGTTTTTCCAACCATAGTTCATAGGATATGAGCTAGAACCATGTGTCACAAGTTAATTCAAGTCAGGGCATTTTCTGCCCAGAAAAACAGGGGAACCTTGGACTTTTAGCTTAGGCCCAAGAAGGCCCAAGCCAGGCCCTTGAGCCACATCAAGTTTGTGAGATGCCCTTAGGTCAGGAGAGTCTTGTGTAAAAGTTTTGAAGAAAACCTTGTAGTTTAAGAATGTCTAATGTACTCAAGAAACCATAGTTGTCAGTCTGAAATTTGCACCAGTGAGCACTATCACTTACCACATAGTTTTAGAACACTTAGAAGTGAGTATTAGGTCAACCACCATAGTTGTAAGATAGTATAAGGTCAGTAGAGAAAAAGGCACAAGTGAGGGTCAATAGGTTTTGGATAATTTAGGAAAGGCACATCGAGTTAGAAAGCCGAAATTAGAAGACCTTGTCTAGTTTAGCGACCAAGTGACTTAAGTCGCGAGTCGAGATCAACCAAGCCTAGTGTTGCATTATGATATATATGGTGTTATTTGGTGTTAATATATGATATGTGAATATGTGGCTATGTGTGTGCAATTATAATTTAAAAGTGAATATAAATTAAGTGCATATAGGCCTAAGTGCCATCCGTGTTTAATTTCGAGTTGTAAATAGGTTAGGTTGGTGAGAATATATTATAATGAGGATTATTATTATTTATGTAGGATCTCGAGACGAGGGAAAACTTGCCATAAAAGTCGAGTGAAGCTCCAGTTGTTGCTCCTACCAGTCAGACCAGACCAGCCTATCTCAAGGCAAGTGATTCAACTTGACCTTCGTATTTACTGCAAATTCATATATATCGATGCAATTATCCTGAGTCATTTTGACATACTTAAATCAAGCGTATCTTTTGTTTATCTTTGAGTTACATAGAGATGCCATGAACCCTCGAGTACGTATTGCAAGTAGTTCAAAAGTCTTTCATGATTGTTTAATGCCATGATAAAAAGAAGAATTGATATATTACTTGATGGATCACCTTGATTAATATGTTGATGTTTCCTAAGTATTAATATCTCATCCTGATACTTGAACCCCTATAGAAGCTTACTTTGAATTCTGATAGTCAGATACTTACCAGCTTGATTCCTCATTGATTGATACCCTCTTTCTTATCCTAAAGCTTGACAATTCTGATATGTCCCGAGTTAAAGATCATTCTTCACACTTTAACACCCTTAGTATTCTTGAAGCTTACCTTCTTGATGATCCAGCACTTGAACCTTGATGAGAAACCATTGCTTTGAGCCCAAATTAGCATTACCCTTCATATTATCCATTAGTCTCACTAAATCCTCTTGTCCAATCCTTGATATTTGAAAACCATTCAATTACTTGAATAAAGAATAGTTTTGTGAATCATGGCTCTGATATTCAGTACCTTGTTTCCCGTGTTTCGAGCTGATCTATAATCCCTTGATAAAAATGTTTACAGTCAAAAGAGATTTTGTCATAAACCGGCATCAGTTTTTAAATAATTAAAATGTTGGTTTTTAGTCCCAAAGGGGGATAATCGTTTTCTTGAATAGTGGATCTGGACTGAGACGCGAGTCCTTTCCACACTTATATTAGGCTTAAAAGTTGCCTAGGGATTCCCAATAATGTTTTAGAACCCAGCGAGGTTCGGGATTACTTCGCGGCTGATCACCGGCTGTAATCCGTAGCGTCATAAAATGATTTTGATTAAGACATGATTTTTTTAAAATTGTTTTGATGCAAGCAAATTGATGCCATCTCACATAGTTTTTATCTCTCGTTACCTTTGGTTATGTCTTTCCATTATCATTCTTAAAGGTATATCTCAATTTATGTTCTGTGTCGTACTGTTAGCACTTGTTGAGCATTTGGCTCACTTCTTGCTTTACCCTTATATTACAGCTAGCAGCTATGGTTAGATTCAAGCAGACTGCCCGTAAGACCTGTGATGCTGATGCTTATGTTCGAGCTCAGGTAGAATAAGTAATAATAGTTGTGTGAGGACTCGGTATTTGTAATCAGATGTAATAGTTGGTAGTGTTGGGCTGTTCCAAACCCTAAACTGCAAGATCTTGGATTTTAGTTGTGAATTCTTCATTAAAATGATGTAATAGCTATATTTATTTTGTTATTTAAGTTGGGGGTGTGACATTTGTTGTTCCACTAGAGATGTGTATTTCAGAAAATCTGTGATACAAAGAATTGTTCACAGCTGCTTCCTAGTACAAACTAGATGATTTTCTCTCTGAATTTTTCTAAACAGCTCTTGAAAATTCAACATCTGTCGAGTTGCAAAATGCTTAATCCGTCGGGAGATAATCTGCCTTATCCGATGGGAGACAATCAGCTTCATCCTTCGGAACATATAGTGCACCATCCGTCGGGTCATTAAGAGAAGCTGAAAGTCAGAATAGATCACTTACAGAAAGTTCCCTTTCTCAAATCAAAGATTCACAAACTCAGGGGGAGTTTCTAATAATCAAAACTCAGTCACACATCAAGACAACAATGAGGCCTCTTTATCTAGAGCTACTCTACTTCAACAAAGAAAATGGACTAAAGATCACCCTTTTGAGCTCATCATTGGTGATGCATCTTCTAGAGTTCAAACAAGGAGAGCAACTCAAGAAGAATGTCTATATAGCAGCTTCCTATCTAAGGAAGAACCAAAGAAGGTAGAATAAGCTTTGTTATATCCTGATTGGATTTTAGGTATGCAGGAGGAGCTAAACCAATTTGAAAGGAATAAAGTATGGAAGCTGGTACCCAAGCCCAAAGAAAAGAATCCAATTGACACCAAATGGGTATTCAGAAACAAGATGGATGAAAATGACATAGTAGTAAGGAACAAAGCAAGATTGGTTGCTAAGGGCTATTGTCAATAAGAAGGAATATATTTTGATGAAATCTTTGCTCCTGTTGTAAGATTTGAAGCCATCAGAATTTTCTTAGCCTATGCAGCTCATGCAAATTTCAAGGTCTATCAAATGGATGTCAAAAATGCTTTTTCTAAATGGAGATTTGGAGGAGGAAGTCTATGTTAGTCAGCCTCCTGGTTTTGAAGATCCAAATTTCCCAAATCATGTCTACTATCTTTTGAAAGCACTTTATGGAATGAAGCAAGCACCTAGAGCCTGGTATGACACTTTATCAAAGTTTCTTTTGGAAAACCACTTCACAAGAGGTACTGTTGAAAAATTTTTATTCTTTAGAAATGTTAATGGCTATAGTATACTTGTTCAAATTTATGTAGATGATATTATTTTTGGCTCTACAGATGAAAAACTTTGCAAAATTTTTGCCAAATTGATGCAAAGTAAGTATGAAATGAGCATGATGGGAGAACTAACTTACTTTCTTGGTTTACAAGTTAAGCAAGTTAATGATGAAATATTCGTTAAACAAACTAAATACATTCATGATCTTTTAAAGAAGTTTGATCTAATGGATTATACATCTGCAAAAACTTTCATGGCCACTGCAACTAAGCTTGAATTAAACACTACTAAAAAGTCTGTGAATATTTCAAGCTATAGGGGCATGGTTGGCTCACTTCTGTACTTAACAACTAGTAGGCCAGATATATGTTTGCTACTTGTCTTTTTGCTAGATTTCAGGCTGATCCTAGAGAATCTCACTTAGTAGCTATTAAGAGAATTTTCAGATATCTCAAGGGAACACCAAAACTTGGCATTTGGTACCCTAGAGATTCTGGTTTTGATCTAACTGGTTATTCAGATGTAAATTATGCAGGTTGTAGAATAGACAGAAAAAGTACAACATGAACATGTCAATTTCTAGGGAACAAGCTTGTGTCTTGGTTCAGTAAAAAGCAAAATTCAGTTTCTACCTATACAGCTGAAGCAGAATATATTGCTGCTGGTAGTTGTTGTGCACATATTTTGTGGATGAAAAACAAATTATTGGACTATGGTCTACAAGTGGATAGAATTCCCATTTTCTGTGATAACACAAGTGCAATTGCCATCACTGAAAATCTAGTGCAGCATTCTAGAACAAAGCACATATACATCAAGTACCACTTCATAAGGGAACATGTGATGAATGGTACTGTGGAACTTCATTTTGTTCCAAGTAAAAAGCAACTTGCAGATATATTTACCAAGCCACTTGATGAATCCACCTTTTCAAGATTGGTAAGTGAGTTAGGTATTCTTAATTATTCTTGAATTATTTCAGATATTTTGTAAGCTATAATGCAGCCAGAAATTTAATTGATTTTTCTGCTTTGGATGAAATTTTGGCTAAGTCAAAATTTACATCCCGACGGATGCTCATTATCCATCGAGTTTGATCATCCGTCGGTATATTAATTGTTAATAAAAATCAATTATTTTTCTGGAATATTTTATAACTCGACGGATAACTGATTTATCCTCATCCGTCGAATTATCTCAATCCTAGCCATTAAAACTCTGAACATTATCCATCGAGTATACTTACAGTTTGTAAGCATGACACGACGGATACGTGACAAATTTTTTACAGTTTATTCATTTTTTTAAACGGCTATTTTGGGCAATATTTATTGGTCACTTTATTATTTTTGACAGTTTATTTCTGAGATAGGATAAAAGCAGAATTTATTTTTCTACTCTTTTATCATTCTCAAGATTCAATTGCTTTAACTTCTTTATTCCTCAAAAGCAATCACTCTCTCTGCAAATTTGAATCTCTAACAATGGCACCGGTCGTCAAAATCATATCTCAAACTGAGTACATCTATGAAAAGAACAACTTCACAGCTCTAGTGAACAATGAGATTCAATAGTCTGGAAATTACCATAAAATGATGGATTTTATGAAAGGCTGTAGACTCCACTATGCTATGCTGGAATCTCCCACTATCTAATGTGAGGTTGTAGAGGAGATATGGACAACTGTAGTGTATAACTCAACTGACAAGACCATCACTTTTACTCTTAAAGGTAAGCAGTTTTGCATAAATAGTGATATTGTCAAAGCATGTTTTAGAATCCCTGATAATACTGTTACTGCTCCACACACAGACACTGATATAGTTAACCTGTTAAATTCCATGGGCTATGCACTCACTACCTCTAAATTAAGTGAAATTAGGAGATTGGGTCTTAGAAATGAATGGAGCTATCTGTGTGATGTGGTAACTAAAGTGTTTTCTGGTAAAATTAGTAACTTTGATTCTATCAACATATCCATGTTTAACATGCTTTACATGCTAGTTACTGATAAGTATTTCAATTTCAGTGACTTGGTTTTGTTTAAGTTAGGCTTTAAGTTAGGAGAACTCAATAAGAGAGGTAAAAGTGTCTATTATGCTAGATTTTTCATGATGCTTGCTAACCATATCATTGAGAACATTGTGATTGAGAACCCAACCAACAAGCTGAATTGTTGGGTTTGCTGATCTTAATAGAGCAGACCACCACAAAGAGGTGCCCCTCTTCTATTTTCCAGTATTGGAGGGACCTCAGGTAAGTGAGGTAATTTCTACTGTCTCCACTCTTCCAACCTCTCACGTTTCATTGCCTTCAGATGTAGCAATGACATCTGTGTCAATGACCAAACAAATGCCTACCCAAACTACTAAATCATAAACTTTAAAATCCAAATCTAAGAAACCCCCCTCTAGTTTATTTCAAAAGAAACCAGTTGCAAAATCCACTAAACAAAAAGAGGGGAGTGTGAAGGTGGGTGAGAAAGGTGAGGGACAGGGTGAAAATCAAGGAAACCCTAAGGATAAGGCTGGTGAGAAGAGAGTACCCAAACCTAGCCACACCACAGTTTCCCAACAAACTGTGGTTGTTAATAAGGAAATAAGCTCATTACTAGTTTCATCCTCCCAAAAGGATGTCACTATTGAAACAAGCTCCCAACCAGGAGGACAGGCTGTTAGATATATTTGATAATGTCATGACTAATATGATTTATGTTTAGTTTTCAGATCTTACTTAAACAAGACAAATCAGTACTTAAGTGAAATCATCACTTATATTGAAGTCAGAACTTAAGTCATCAGTACTTAAGGTTCAGGAGATATTTATCAGGAGATAATATCAGGACTTAAAGGAAACGTTCAGTTAAGGAAGGCGGCTGATTGATTGAAGAGAAGATCAAGATAAACATAAGAAGATATATGCATGAAGAAGGAATTCTATGAAGAATAGAATACTTGGAAGAAAAGATATCTGATTGATATATTTTAGGAAGCAGAATTATATTCCATATCAATTAGCGATTATCTTGTAACTGTGTAGTATATAAACACAGACATAGGGTTTACACTAAAAGTGTTATCATTATCGAGAATATTATTCATTGTAACCCTAGCAGCTCTCGTGATATTTGTTCATCACTGAGAGAGGACAGTTCCATATTGTAACAGAGTTTATTACTTTGAATAAAGTCTGTTTTCTGTTACTTGTGTTATTTGAATTCGATTTGATTGTGCTATACACTATATTCAACCCCCTTCTACAGTGTGTGTGACCTAACAAGTGGTATCAGAGCCTATCTGTTAACACATAAATAGTTTAAGATCCAAAAATAATCATGTCTGAAGTAGAAACTCCAACTAAGCCCACCAAAACTGAAGAACCTCGAAAGACACAAATCCATAGTTGATATGAGGTGATTAGAGTTCCCATATTGAAACCGTCTGAATATCCCATATGGAAGGTGAGGATGACTATGTTTCTGGAAGCTACAGATCCAGAATATCTTGACAGAATCAAGGAAGGACCTCACAATCCAACAAAACTCGCAGTTGCAGGTGAAGCAGCAAAGTCTGTACCAAAGGAGAAGAGTGATTACACTGCTGAAGATATCGCTTCAATTGCTAAGGATGCTAAGGTACGACACTTGCTGCATAGTGCCATTGATAATGTAATGTCAAATAGGGTAATTAACTGCAAGACTACAAAGGAGATATGGGATGCCTTGGAAACAACATGTCAGGGAACTGATTCGATTAAGAAGAACAGGAAGACAATACTCACTCAAGAGTATGAACACTTTGACTCAAAGCCAAATGAGTCATTGACTGATTTATATGACATATTTGTCAAACTCTTGAATTATTTGTCACTGGTTGATAAGGAGTATGATCTTGAAGATTCAAACATTAAATTCCTGTTAGCTCTTCCTGAAAGCTGGGATTTGAAGGCAACAACTATAAGAGACAACTATAATCTTGATGAAACGACTCTTGATGAAATTTATGGGATGCTCAAGACGCATGAACTTGAGATGGAACAAAGAAGCAAGAGGAAAGGAGGAAAGTCAAGGACAGTTGCTCTTAAGGCTGAAGAAGAATCTCCCAAGGCAGCCACCTCAAGGAAAGGCAAGGGTAAAGCGCTCTTCACAAAGTCTGATACTGAGTCATCAAGTTCTGATAGTGATGGTGACTCAGAAACTGAAAGCTCTCCTGAGATGGATGCTGATGAAGAGATGATGAAGCTGTATGCTTTTATGGTCAAAGGAATCACAAAGATTGCATACAGAAAATTCAGGAAGGGAAAAAAGTTTTCCAGGAAAGGTGCAAGTTCTGATAAGAAGAATTTTAGAAAATCTGAAGGCAAAGGAGGGAAGTCTGACAGAGGAGATTACACCAATGTCAAATGCTACAACTGTGGTGAGAAAGGCCACATATCTCCTAATTGCAAGAAAGTGAAGAGTGACAAAGGCAAAGCTCTTGTCACAAAGAAGAAAAGCTGGACAGACACCTCAGATTATGAAAGTGAGGAGAACTATGCCTTGATGGCAAATGCTGAAAGCAGTACTGAAGCTGCTGAGTTAAAGGTACCCCAAACTACTTATGCCTTTCATACTGATGATATTAATGAGTTGAGAAGATATCTTAAAACCATGTTCATTAGCTATAGAGATCAAACTTTAACATGTGAAAGATTAACTTCTGAAAATCTTGCTTGTAAGAAGAGGAATGATTATTTAGAAAAAGAGTTAGTCATGTTCCATCAAACTCAGAAAGATAGAGATGATGCTTTCTATGTTAGGGATGAAGTACTTAAAATGAACGAATCTCTAAAAACTGAGTTAGAAAAGGAAAGAGAGATTATCAGGACTTGGACTAACTCTGGCAGAACAACTCAGAATTTGTTAAGTAGTGGAAACTGGAAAGAGGGCTTAGGTTATGGAGATGATGAGAATGATAAAGGAATTGTAGACATTAAGCCTATAGTTGTTAAACAAAAGCCAAAGCTAAAACCTGTTAAGTTTATAGCTGTAAAGTCTGATACTGAAAAATCAGAAGTTAAAAAGGAATTAACTTCTGACAAACTAAAACAGGAAAAGACAACTGAACTAAACGTATGCTTAATGACAAAGAAGCAGCTTAAGAATAAGCTAAAAGATGTTAAGAATGCAAACAAGGTAAAATCACCTAGGAAAAATAGGAATGGAAAGGAAGGTGTAAATAAAAGCAATGATTATAAACCTGTTCCTAATGCTCCTAGAAAAACATGTCATAACTGTGGAAGTTCTAACCATCTGGCTTCTTTTTGCAGGAAGAATAAGAACATAAACTCATTACCTTCAAAGTCAGGAGTTAAGAGTCAGTCTGTTAGATATAAGCCACAAAATCCTTGTTTTCATTGTGGTAGTTTATGGCATTCCATTTATACTTGTAAGGAATATCATAGTTTGTACTATGATTATTATCAAATAAAACATTCTTTAAAGAAAGTTAGCATTGTTCCTTCTAGTGTAAGTTCTGATTCAAAGTTTGATAGTGTAAATTCTGATAAGAAAAATGTTAACATAAACTCTGATGCTAAATCCGCTGCAAATGTTAACAAACTTAATAAGGCCAAAGGATCCAAGAAAGTCTGGGTCCTTAAAACTAATCATTTGTAGTCTTTGTGATTGCAGGGCAACATGAAAAACATTCTAGTTCTGGACAGTGCATGTTCAGGACATATGACTGGAAATAAAGCCCTGCTATCAGACTTTGTGGAGAAAGCTGGCCCAGGTGTTTCTTATGGAGATGGCAACATTGGAAAAACTCTGGGATATGGCAATATCAATCTTGGGAATGTCAACATTGAAAAAGTAGCTCTGGTATCAGGACTTAAACACAATCTGCTGAGTGTGAGTCAAATCTGTGACAGAGGTTATCATGTGGATTTCTTTGAAGAACACTGTGAAGTTGTAAGCAAATCTACAGGCAAAGTTGTTCTGAAAGGATACAGGCATGGTAACATTTATGAAGCCAAGCTTTCAACAAGTACTGATGGTTCTGCAATCTGTCTGTTGAGTAGAGCATCAATTGAAGAAAGCTGGAATTGGCACAAGAAACTCTCTCATTTAAATTTCAACAATATAAATGAACTAGTCAAGAAAGATCTTGTGAGAGGACTACCAAAATTAGTATTTGCTCCTGATGGCCTTTGTGATTCATGTTAGAAGGAAAAACAAAGAAAATCTTCATTCAAGAGCAAGACTGAATCATCAATTCTTGAGTCTTATCACCTACTACATGTTGATCTATTTGGTCCAGTTAATGTCATGTCTATTGCAAAGAAGATATATGCTATGGTCATAGTGGATGAGTTTACCAGATGCACATGGGTTTATTTCTTGCACACAAAAATTGAAACTGCATCTATCTTGATTGATCATGTCAAGCAACTGGATAAATTGGTCAAAGATTCTGTGAAGATCATAAAGAGTGATAATGGCACTGAGTTCAAGAATTTGATTATGGAAGAGTTCTGCAAAGACCATGGAATAAAGCATGAATTTTCTGCTCCTGGAACTCCACAACAAAATGGAGTTGTTGAAAGAAAGAATAGAACTCTTATTGAAGCTGAACGAACTATGCTTGATGAAGCAAAGTTGCCAACCTACTTTTGGGCTGAAGCTGTGCAGACTGCTTGTTTTACTCAGAATGCAACACTCATTAACAAGCATGAAAAAACACCATATGAGATGGTGAAGAAAAAGAATCCAAATCTGAAGTACTTTCATGTATTTGGATGTAAGTGTTTTGTTCTTAAGACTCATCCCGAACAGCTATCCAAATTTGATCTAAAAGCTGATGAAGGAATTTTTGTTGGATATCCACTTTCTACAAAAGCCTTCAGTCTACAATTTAAGAACAAGGGTTGTCATGGAATCTATCAATGTCTCTTTTGATGATAAGAAGATTACTGGACTTGAAGATTTCAATGATTATGATCAGCTGAGATTCGAGAATGAAGTTTTAAATTCTGATTCTGTAAATCCTGATCCTGCAAACTCTAATGGATTAAACTCTGATGTTATTAAAACTGTGGTGACTACGCCTAAGGAAAATGCACTTGTACAGGGGGAACATACTGAAGATACAACCACATCTCAAGAAGCATCAGAACCTACAACAGGCTCTTCAAGTTCTTATGGGCCAAGTTCTGATAATTCTGGAAACTCATGTTCTGATATTTCTGGAAACCCAAATAATGAAGGATCCAACTCAGAGAGCATAATTTTAGGGGGGGGCATCAGAAAATGATGATGGAGACAACATGGATCATGGGGGAGCATCTAGTTCTAGAGAAAATCTTCCATCAGCAAGGAAGTGGACTAAAGCACATACACCTGACTTAATTATTGGAAATCCTGATGCAAGTGTCAGAACTAGAATAGCTACATCAAATGAATGTCTTTATCATTCTTTTCTCTCTCAGACTGAACCAAAGAAAGTGGAAGAAGCTCTTCAAGTTGCTGATTGGGTGCAAGCAATGCAGGAAGAGTTAAATGAATTTGAAAGAAATAAAGTCTGGACCCTAGTGCCAAGACCAAGGAACAGATCAGTTGTTGGTACAAAATGGGTGTTCAGAAATAAAACTGATAGTGATGGCATAATTACAAGGAACAAAGCAAGGCTGGTTGCAAAAGGATAATCTCAACACGAGAGAATTGATTATGATGAAACATTTGCACAAGTTTCTAGACTGGAAGCCATAAGAATATTTTTGGCTTATGCTGCTCACAAGAAGTTTAAAGTCTTTCAAATGGATGTGAAAAGTGCTTTTCTAAATGGATTGGAAGAGGAAGTATATGTTGAACAACCTCCAGGCTTTGTAGATCCCAAATTTCCCAATCATGTCTACAGGCTTGATAAAGCACTTTATGGCCTTAAGCAGGCTCCAAGAGCATGGTATGAGACATTAGCTCAGTTTCTTCTGGAAAGTGGATTTAACAGAGGAACTATTGAAAAAACACTGTTCTACCTCAACCATGGAAAGGACTTACTTTTGGTGCAAATATATGTTGATGATATCATTTTTGGTTCTACAAATGACAGACTTTGTAAGAAGTTTTCCAAACTGATGCAGTCAAGATATCAAATGAGTATGATGGGAGAACTTAGCTATTTTCTGGGCCTTCAAGTCAAGCAGAATGAAGAAGGAACTTTTATTTGTCAATCTAAATACACCAGAAATTTGTTGAAGAAATTTGGAATGCAGGATTGTTCAAGTGCATCCACTCTTATGGCCACTACAACTAAGTTGGATAAGAATACTGGTAAATCAGTAGATATTACTGATTACAGAGATATGATTGGCTCTCTATGATTACTGGAGAAATACTCTGATAACAACATAAATTTTAATAAGCAGTCGTGACTCACTTACACTGAGAAGCCACTGTAAAATAGAATTTCAAAAGATGCATAAAATGAGCACAAAATAGTTGAGGTGGACTCATGCATGAACTCCTTCTAAAGTAGACTTCAGAATAATGACAGATTTTGAGCAAAGTTCTTAGTTATGCCTTATTTCTAAGATGTACTGAAGTGAATCAGACTTTACTCTTTGTCTGATATTTGGCTTAATGCACACACATACACTTCGTATGAATGATGAAAATTACTGTGGTGATAAATGTTGTTTTAGATGAACAGTTTATGTGTCAGATTGCATAAATTCTGAGGACAAGTTCTGATGGAAGTTCTGATGATTAAGTTCTAATGAAACCATATCAGTACCTGTGTGAAGAATTACAGGAATACACATTCACTTTTCGAGTTAAGGAGCCATATTCTGATGACTTTTAAATCCTGATAATAATCAAGTTTTGATGTTGTAGTGACAGTATTTATTTACTTGGTTTATTTTTGGTCATTACATGAATGATGATATTTTTACAGAATATTGGTTAATGTGTGATAAAACAGTCATAATCATTATGGGTTAATGGTTAGCGTGTATGTGCTGAAAAACTGCATGTGCACAGTAATTATTATCATATCCCGTGCCAGAGGTTAAATCTGTGACAGAGGTTATCATGTGGATTTCTTTGAAGAACACTATAAAGTTGTAAGTAAATCTAAAGGCAAAGTTGTTTTGAAAGGATACAGGCATGGTAACATTTATGAAGCCAAGCTTTCAACAAGTACTGATGGTTCTACAATCTGTCTGATGAGTAGAGCATCAATTGAAGAAAGCTGGAATTGGCACAAGAAACTCTCTCACTTAAATTTCAATAATATAAATGAACTAGTCAAGAAAGATCTTGTGAGAGGACTGCCAAAGTCAGTATTTGCTCCTGATGGTCTTTGTGATTCTTGTCAGAAGGCTAAACAAAGGAAATCTTCATTCAAGAGCAAGACTGAATCATCAATTCTTGAACCTTATCACCTTCTACATGTTGATCTATTTGGTCCAGTAAATGTCATGTCTATTGCAAAGAAGAAATATGCTATGGTCATAGTGGATGAGTTCACCAGATACACATGGGTGTATTTCTTGCACAAAAAAAGTGAAACTCCATCTATCTTGATTGATCATGTCAAGCAACTTGATAAATTGGTCAAAGATTCTGTGAAGATAATAAGAAGTGATAATGGCACTGAATTCAAGAATTTGACAATGGAAGAGCTCTGTAAAAACCATGGAATCAAGCAGGAATTTTCTGCTCCTGGAACTCCACAGCAAAATGGAGTTGTTGAAAGAAAGAATAGAACTCTTATTGAAGCTGCACGAACTATGCTTGATGAAGCAAAGCTTCCAACCTATTTCTGGGCTGAAGCTGTGTAGACTGTTTGTTTTACTCAGAATTCAACACTCATTAACAAGCAAGAAAAAACACCATATGAGATGGTGAAGAAAAAGAAGCCAAATCTGAAGTATTTTCATGTATTTGGATGCAAGTGCTTTATTCTTAAGACTCATCCTGAACAACTATCCAAATTTGATCTAAAAGCTGATGAAGGAATCTTTGTTGGATATCCACTTTCCACAAAAGCCTTCAGAGTTACAACTTGAGAACAAGGGTGGTCATGGAATCTATCAATGTCTCTTTTGATGATAAGAAGATTACTGGACTTGAAGATTTCAATGATCATGATCAGCTGAGATTCGAAAATGAAGAATTAAATTCTGATACTGAAAACCCTGACAGTCTAAGTCCTGATACTGCAAACTCTGGTGGATTAAACTCTGATGTCATTGAAACTGTGGTGACTACGTCAAAGGAGAATGCACCTGTGCAGGGGGAGCATACTGAAGATACAACCACATCTCAAGAAGCATCAGAACATACAACTGGCTCTTCAAGTTCTGATTCATCAAGTTCTGATAAGCCAAGTTCTAATAGTTCTGAAAACTTAAATTCTGAAGGATCCAACTCAGAAAGCATAGTTTCAGGGGGAGCATCAGAAAATGTTGATGAAGATAGCATGGATCATGGGGGAGCATCCAGTTCTAGAGAAAATCTTCCATCTGCAAGGAAGTGGACTAAATCACATACACCTGACTTAATAATTGGAAATCCTGATGCAGGTGTCAGAACTAGAACAACTACTTCAAATGAATGTCTTTATAATTCTTTTCTTTCTCAGACTGAACCAAAGAAAGTGGAAGAAGCTCTTCAAGATGCTGATTGGGTGCAAGCAATGCAGGAAGAGTTAAATGAATTTGAAAGAAAAAAAGTATGGACCCTAGTGCCATGACCAAAGAACAGATCTGTTGTTGGTACAAAGTGGGTGTTCAGAAACAAAACTGATAGTGATGGAATAATTACAAGGAATAAAGCAAGGTAGGTTGCAAAAGGATATTCTCAACAGGAGGGAATTGATTATGATGAAACATTTGCACCAGTTGCTAGATTGGAAGCCATAAGGATATTTTTGGCCTATGCTGCTCACAAAAAGTTTACTGTCTTTCAAATGGATGTGAAAAGTGCTTTTCTCAATGGAGAATTAGAGGAGGAAGTGTATGTTAAACAACCTCCAGGCTTTGTAGATCCTAAATATCCAAATCATGTCTACAGGCTTGATAAAGCACTTTATGGCCTTAAGCAAGCTCCTAGAGCATAGTATGAGACTTTAGCACAGTTTCTTCTGGAAAGTGGATTTAACAGAGGAACTATAGACAAAACACTGTTCTACCTCAACCATGGAAATGATTTACTTCTGGTTCAGATATATGTTGATGATATCATCTTTGGTTCTACAAATGACAGACTTTGTAAGAAGTTTGCCAAACTGATGCAGTCCAGATATCAAATGAGTATGATGGGGGAACTTAGTTATTTTCTGGGCTTTCAAGTCAAGCAGAATGAAGAAGGCACTTTTATTTGTCAAAACAAGTACACCAGAAATTTGCTGAAAAAATTTGGAATGCAGGATTGTTGAAATGCATCCACTCCCATGGCCACAGCAACAAAACTGGATAAGGATACTGGTAAATCAGTAGATATTGCTGAATACAGAGGTATGATTGGGTCCTTACTCTATCTAACTGCTAGTAGACTTGATATCATGTATGTTACCTGTCTTTGTGTAAGATTTCAAGCAGATCCAAGAGAACCTCACTTAACAGCTGTGAAAAGAATTTTCAAGTATCTTAAGGGAACAGCTGATCTGGGATTGTAGTATCCCAGAGAATCAGATTTTAAACTAATAGGTTACTCATATGCAGATTTTGCAGGTTGCAAAATTGACAGGAAGAGCACAAGTGGAAGCTGCCAATTTCTTGGAGGCAGATTGGTTTCTTGGTTTAGCAAGAAACAAAAGTCAATTTCCACATCAACTGCAAAAGCAGAGTACATTGCTGCAGGAAGCTGTTGTGCACAGATTCTTTGGATGAAGAATCAGTTACTGGATTATGGGTTAACATATTTTAAAATCCCTATTTACTGTGATAATTAAAGTGCTATTGCCATGACAGGTAATCCAGTTCAACACTCAATGACAAAGCACATCAGCATTAGGTACCACTTCATAAGGGAATATGTGTATGAAGGTACAGTGGAATTGCACTTTGTTCCAACTGTTCAACAACTAACAGATATCTTCATAAAACCACTGTGTGAAGCTACATTTACAAGATTGGTAAATGAACTTGGAATGGTTTCAGGTTCTTCCTCTGCTTAGTTTTTGTTCTGATACATCAGACTTTATGAATCAGTATTTACAGATATTACTGTCTTTGTATATTCTGTGCTCAATTGAAAATTGCTTAAGTACTGATTGTTGTCTGATGTGTACTTCTAAACTCTGATGGTGATATGAATATTTCTGTGATTAGTCAATACAATGAGGATAACTGTGCTAGATGCTGACTAAGTAGTCTTTAATATACTAAAGATCCCATGTTTGAAGTAATTGTTTATGTGGAAATCTCTTAACACAAGCAAATTCTGATATTGAGCTTAGTTCAATTTACTTTGTCTATCTTATTACTAAGTCAAAAACTAGAATAATGCTTCTCATCTGTTAAGTTCTGATGTTAGTAAATCTGGTGAATGTACTAAGTGCTGATAAACCTCACTTATCAAAAGAAAAAGGAAAAGAACAAGGAATAAAAAATCAGGTACTTCTTTGAGATCTAGAGTAAAAATGTGGAAGGGACGACCCAAATGCATTGCTGGTATTAAGTAATATGCATCAGAAAAGCAAATAATTATTTTTCTTGGTGACTTTTCACACTCTATGATTACTGGAGAAATACTCTGATAAAAGCATAAATTCTGATAAGCAGTCGTGACTCACTTACACTGAGAAGCCACTGTAAAATGGAATTTCAAAAGATGCATAAAATAAGCACAAAGCAGTTGAGGTGGACTCATGCATGAACTCATTCAATAGTAGGCTTCAGAATTTTGACAGATTTTAAACAAAGTTCTTAGTTATGCCTTATTTCTAAGATGTACTGAAGTAAATCAGACTTTAATCTTTATCTGATATTTAGCTGACTGCACACACGTACACTCCATATGAATGATGAAAATTACTGTAGAGATAAATGATGTTTTAGATGAACAGTTTATGTGTCAGATTGCATACATTCTGAGGACAGGTTCTGATGAAAGTTCTGATGATTAAGTTTTGAAGAACCGAAATCAGAATTTGTGTGAAGTATTACAGAGATAGGCATTCACTTTTCGAGTTAAGAAATCATGTTCTGATGACTGTTAAGTTTTGATATAAGTCTAAGTCCTGATATTAAATTCTGATTCTTTACTTGATTTATTTATGGTTTTAATCTGAAACAGTCCCATTTTATATCAGAATATGTTCGGGTGAGATATTAACAGTCACTACAATTAAGGTTAGTGGTACACGTCCATGCCAAGTAATGCTTAATTGTTTCTTGTGCGCATTAAACCCAGTTTTACACTTCCAATGGCTGTTTTTATTCTCCTCAGTCTAGGGAGACGAGGTAGAATTATTTCTACCTGTCAGCATTAAATTTCCTTTGCGTCTCCTGGCATTCTATTGCCTATATAAACCAACACTTCATTCCAGCACGTACATCTCTCATTTACACTCACACTCTCAAACTCCTTTCTTCTTCACTCATCACAATCATGGTTAATTACAACTTAGCTCTTAACTATGACACTTTCTCTCTCACCATGAGCTGTCCAGAATGGCAGCAGGAATGGCATGTTACTGCCATTCCTGATGAGGTTTGGGACTCTATTCCCCAAGAGGTCCTGACAGACCTCTTGTTCTTTTATATGGATTATCATCGCCATGTTGAGCGATTAGAAGAAGAACGGCTGGAAGCTCTTCGATAGCAGGAGCGAATTATTCGTCTCGCTGTTCTTTTTGTAGAGAGTAGGGAGAAGAAATAGGATTTGTAGCTTAGGACAATCTTGTCATTTTGTGCTGTAATTTAAATTTCATGAATGTATTTTCTTAATATATTAATGAAATTTTCTATTTTTGCAAGATTTTGTCTCTGAGTTGTTTGAAATTCTGATACATTTTTAAATCCTGATTTATCAATATTCTGATGACCGTTTTTATCTGTGATACAAATCAAGTTCTGATTCTGACGTGGCAGTACCTGTTTACTTGATTTTTTTTCTATTGGTCATTCTCTCACTTCGTGTATTTTCAAGAATATTGGACTCGCAGTAAAAATAAATTTTTTTTAAGTGGGAACAGTTTCAATTTTAAATTAAAACTGAACCACCTTAATTAATGGGATTACTTGATAAATGACACGGGTTTTTCCTTGAAAAACTGTATGTGATAAGTAATGATTACTGTTTTCCCGTGCCCATTAATTATTCTTTACTGCTGCATGTCTGACAGGTGTCCAACGGTTACTTTTTCTACCGTGTATAAGTAAAGGAGAGAAAAGATTATAAAATCTTTTATTTACATTCACACTTTATCTCTCTTTTCTTTACTTCTATACTGTCTCATCTCCTGACGTTTTTTTTTATACAGACATTTTGTCAAACACCTTACAGGCAAACTTATTTCTCAATTTTTCTCATGGCACCTAAGGATTTGATTATAGATGGAGCCAAGTTTGTTCCCAACAACTATGCTGCAATCTTAAACCATGATGAAGCTCCATCTGATTTGCACTTTGTGAAAGATCTTCTAGCACACAGTGAGATTGGGTATGCATTAACCCAGCCTCAAGTCATTTCTAGTCAACAAGTTCTGACGTTCTGTAGAACTGGGCATTTTGATAATGGTGGTGCTACTGGTACTCCAAGCATTATTTTTGAAGTAAATGATGTTGAGCATGTGGTAACTCCTGGAGCAGTTCGTAAAGCTCTACACTTACCAGAAGGCTGCATTTTCTCAACAGCGGAGGAACCAATTCTACAGCAGCTCATGGCCAATTTGGGGTATGAGAAGAGTTTGGCCAAGCTTGGACAGTTGAAAAAAGCACATATCAGAAAGGAATGGAGCTTTTTCTTCGACTGCATCACTAAAGCATTCGGCAATAAGTGTTCCAACTTTGATGCCACTCCTATTATGAGTCAGCACATCGGGTATGCCATTATTCACCAAACTCATTTTGATTATGCAAGTGATGTGCTAGGCTTTATAGAGGATAGGATGACAGAGGATAGAAATGTAGTATACTTTGCTAGATTCTGTCAGCTTATATATACTTTCTACTGTGCTAATGAACCTCAACTAGCCAGTTCTTTATTTCCACCTTTTAAACTTGCAAAACGGGCGTTTAATGATTTGGTAAATGCTGACCTTAAGAAACCGGTGGTTTGATCCTTACAGATACCTCAGTTTGTAAAATAGATCTTGGTCAATGCTGATCCTCTAACCTATATATCTGTTTACCTGATGTTCAACCTACCACCACAACCCAGACACCTCAACAACCTTCAGAACATACCACACATACACCTTAATCTACTCAACCCTCTATCAGAACACATCTCAAACCTTCACAAATACCTCAACCTCATCTTCCAAGCCCAAGAGGACAAAGACTATACCTCAGACACCACAGAAGAGAAGGAGGTTTGTTCTGAGAGATGAATCAGACAGTGAGGAACAGGTTCCTGTATCTGAACCTGTTATGAAAGAAGCTGAGAAGGTCTCTTCTCAGAAGGATACTGGTATTGGGGGATCTAAGCTTCTCAAAAGGCTTAGAAGAATGTCTTATGCTGAAACTCCCAAGGAATCTCCATCTTCAAGGAAAAGAAAGAAACAGAGAGCTCACAGGCCAGTTTCAGAGAATGAGGATGAAAAAGCTAAGGAAGTAGATTGGGAATCTCTGATCTCAAAAGTTCTAGAATTTGCTAAAGATACTGCTTCTCCATCTCCATTGTCACCACCTCAGGAAGCTGCTCCAGATACAGCTACTACACCACCTGTGTCTCCTGTAAATGATCCAGTATCTACTGCAGACCCAGGCACAAGTGCTGAAATTGATATTCACAACCTAATTGTGCCTGAGGTTCTCTACTTAGAAGCTCCAACAGCTCAAATTAATCCATCCACAACACCAATTACTGATGCTAATGAAACTCCAGAATTGTCTACAACACCTTCTCTGCATCTAGACATTGAAGATCAGACTATAGGTGAGCATCAGACTATGGTTGTTGATCAGAACTTGGAAGCAGATCAGCACTTAGAGGATGATGTTGAAGCCTCAATTGCTTCTCATACTGTTCTTTTGTCAGAAGATGCTGACTCTGTAAGTTCTGAAGCTGCAAATGCTGATTATACTGGTGATACTGCTACAAATGCAGATGCTAATGAAGCTGGTCCTTCAGGACATGCACCTCAACAAACTGTTCCTAAATCTGAACTAGTCAAAAAGTTTGTTCGAGGAGATGCACCAGTACCTTGGAGTGAAACTCCTAGAGGAGAGAAGTGGACTAAGGAATATAACACAGTTACTTTTGTTTCTTCTCAATCGATTCTTGCTGAGCACTTGGCAAAGGCTGATGAGCTGCTAGCTAATGCTGATTTCAAGACACAACTTCGAGTTACTGCATTGAGTACTAGACATCTTCAAGGTCTACATTCAACAACTCAGGCAGAGGTGCATAAAATTCAGGAAGAATTGCTCAAGCAAGATATGACTAAGAAAATTGACAAGAAAACTTTCTTCCAACCTACCTTTGACAGAGTTGCTTACATTGAGAAGACCCAAGAGAAGCAACAGTCTCAGATTGATGAAATTTTGAAAAATCAAGCTTCTCAGCAATCTCAACTCGATGAAATCCAATCCTCAGTGGAATTGCTTGTCTCTCTTCTCTTACCTGCTGATGCCAAAAAGGGGGAGAAGGTAATTAAGTCCAAATGCAAAACTGTTAAGACACTGAAGGGGAAGGATGATGAAAAAGATGACCAGGGAAACTCTGGAATGGGTGGAGGTCATGGTCAAGGTAAAAGTCTCTCATCAAGAAGAGCTGAAACTATAAGTCATAGGACAAGTTCTGATACTGGAAAAAGAATTACTTCTGATACTAGTAAAAGAATAAGTTCTGATGAACTTTTGGATCTTGATGAAGAAATTTCAAGATAGTTATTTCTGAAAGAAAATCCAGGGATGGACTTTGAGAGTCTGATGGAAGAAGAAGCTAGACTTAAGTCAGAAAAGGTCAATTCTAAATCTGAAGCTTCTGTTGGTAAAAAGAAACTTCCTAAGGCCAAAGGCATTGTGATAAAAGAAAGGACAAATCTTGAAGCAACCAAGCCTAAGTCACAATTGCAGATAGATCCAAGGTCCAAGGGCAAAGAAAAAGTTGGTGAACCTATAAAGGTTTATATGCCTCCCGTGGATGAAGAAATTACTGTTGAAGATGCTTATCTTACTCTGACTTCAAGAAAGATTTCTAAGACAACCTCTGACATGTCTCAAGTTGTTCAGAGTCAAGATATAGTTAGTTCTGATATTATAAAAAAGCAAGTAACCTCTGATATAGCTCAAGTTGACTTGATATTAGAAGATAAATCAAAGGAAACCTCTGACATTGCTCATGTTAAACCTTCAAAGATACTCCCACCAGGTTTCACCAAAGCCAAACAGACTTAACCTTTGAAGACTGCTGCAAGTGGTTTTGAAGCAAGAGTGATTACTGGAAAGGAAGCAAAAGATAAATTTGGATTCGGTAGTGCTGATGAAAGAAGAATACAGAACACAACCAAGGATCCAACTTCCTTAAGTGAACCAGGTGTTGGAGCAACTCCTGAAAGATTGAATCAACTAGAATCTGTACAGATGGTTTACCATACCTACTTGAAAGAACACATCTTGTTATACTTCATGACAAATGGTAGGGTTTACCATATAAGGGAAAATGCTATTCCACTGAAGTATTTTGAAGAACTGGAACATGTTTTATTTTTACTTCAAGTGAATGACAGAATAACAGAAAGTGCTGCAAACTATTTGAAGAATCAAATTTAGAGACAGAAAAGGCTTTATTCTGTAAAGTCTGACAGCACATATCTTCCAAAGTACAGAGATCACAAGGGTGATATTGTTGAGATGAAGCATAACTCTGCTAAGATTATTACTACCTTTCTGGGTTATAAGGCTGTAGAATTCAATCTTGAGTCTGACAAGGCGTATTTGATCAGACTGGATCAGGACATAAGGAAAGTTAGAATAAATGATCTCAAGGCTGCTATCTTCCAAACTGTGAAGATTCTGCAGAGCTTAAAGATGCTAAAAGGAGGATGATTGATGAACTCAGATATGCTGAGAGATGTTTGTTAAAAAATTATCTCAGAACAACTCCTGATATCAGAGAGATCAGAAAGTGAAGCCAAGTCAAGATCTACAACTGCTCAAATTCTGATATGAATACAGACTGAAGTTGTTATCAGAAGTTAAAGTTGGTAAAGCTTTAAGGACTGTAAGTTGTAGTTATCTAGTCAAATTCTCATGCATTTGTACTTAATGTTTTTGACATCATCAAATATCTGTTAAACTTGTATATTATGCTAATTTATAAGTTGGGGGAGATTGTTAGATATATTTGATAATGTCATGACTCATATGATTTATGTTTAGTTTTCAGATTTTACTTAAACAGGACAAATCAGTACTTAACTGAAATCAGCACTTATACTGAAGTCAGAACTTAAGTCATCAGTACTTAAGGTTCAGGAGATATTTATCAGGAGATAATATCAGGACTTAAAGGAACCGTTCAGTTAAGGAAGGCGGCTGATTGGTTGAAGAGAAGATCAAGACAAACATAAGAAGAGATATGCATGAAGAAGGAATTCTATGAAGAATAGAATACTTGGAAGAAAAGATATCTGATTGATATATTTTAGGAAGCAAAATTATATTCCATATCAATTAGCGATTATCTTGTAACTGTGTAGTATATAAACACAGACATAGGGTTTACACTAAAAGTGTTATCATTATCGAGAATATTATTCATTGTAACCCTAGCAGCTCTTGTGATATTTGTTCATCACTGAGAGAGGACAGTTCCATATTGTAACATAGTTTATTACTTTGAATAAAGTCTGTTTTCTGTTACTTGTGTTATTTGAATTCGATTTGATTGTGCTATACACTGTATTCAACCCCCTTCTATAGTGTGTGTGACCTAACACAGGCCAAAAGGGGTAGGGACACTAGCTCACCACAAACTTATGTTAGAAAGAAAAGATCAAAAACCCTTGGGGATGCACAGGGAACACACAGAGTGCAAATTGGTGCTGAAGACCCAGTCACTGCACCATCTCAAAGTCAGATTGATGTGGCTCCAATAAATGTGGAGTCACAGCCAAAATCTCTCATAATTGAAGCACCTGATACACCAAATTCTCCCACACACTCACTGGATGTTGACATGATAAATACATCAATTTCAAATTCTCCATCTTTAACTCTCTTGGAGAAGCCAAAAATCCAAGCAAGTGAGCATCATCTTTTAGATGATTTATTGGCTCACTTGCCATTTCTTTCTGAGTCTGTTGAGACATCTGTACCAAAATTTTCATCAATCTGCACAGAGTCTATAATAGTCTCCACTCTAAACTCATTCATTTATTCTATCCCGATGGATATTCATCATCCGTCGAGTAGTGATTGTATCCCGACGGATAAGCCTAACAGTAGTCATCCGTCGGATAGCCAAACTACTATCCCGATAGATATTCCTCATCCGTCGGGTGTCTCTGCACAACTTAAAATTTCTTCAATTCTCACAGGTGCAGAAGACTTAGTAGTAATACAATCACTCTTAGGATTGAGGGAAGGGAGTGAATTGAGTGAGAGTCTGGGTTGCTCCCAGGAAAAAGGAGAGAAAAAGAGTGAACAAATACAGTCCATTTCTTCAGGACTGGAAAAAGTGAGTGAGAGGAATCCCACCTTAGATGGTGAATGTGAGGGTGGGAAGCCAAGGGGAGCCCTTGATGCAAGAAAAGAGAGATCATGAGAGAAAAGCAGGTACATGAGAAATAAGGATGAACATCATTATTAGTGAGTCAATGAATGTCAATGAGGCAAAAAGAGAGGATCTATCTCAGCAGAGTCAAGCTATTATAAATTCCACCTCTTTGGATACTGAGACATTTACTCATCCTGTTCCAGCATATCAACTTTTGGCTGGACAGGGCAATGAAAATGCAGAAAGGATGCTGAATTTGGTGCACACTATTCAATCCATGCAAAGGGCAAATGATGCCATCACAGCTATGCCTTCTACAGCTGGTGATGACATAGACTATGAAGCTGGTGGATTAGAAGAATTCTTTGTTGATGATAGTGAAGAGGGGTCACTAGCATAGGGGGAGAAGTAGGCCCTAGTTCCAGATCTGGTATGCCATCTGGGGCATTTTCAAAGCAATGTGATATTTCAAGACCACCCTCATTCAACTCATAAGTCAGACACAATCTGCTCTTCAATCCAAAACAAATGCCATCACCAAGAAGCTCCTATAAGCACACCTTGATTCTCTTCAATTACAACAAATCCAAGGCTTTCAACACAATCAGGATGTCACTTCTATCAAAAGTGAGATTGATCAAATGAAAAAGGACATTTATGAAAGTTTGGATGCTAAACTTCCAGAAGAAACTATGATTGATATTAAGAGACAGCTAAGGAAGAACTCAGATCTTGCTACTCAAGTGGATTCCTTGGATAAAAGAATGGCTGCTGTGGAAGCTTCTTTAACAACTATTCATCTACATCAAGCACAACAAACAGACTTGCTTCAGAAGCTAGTGGCAGCACAAACCTCTTCCTCTACTAAACTTGCTGATAACAAAAATGGGGATAAAGAAAGTGCTATTGTCCCAATCAGTCAAGAGGGATCAAGGAGTGAGGGGGAGCAAAAAGTGCTAAACATCCAAGTGAGCAAAGTAATTGTGCCAACAATTGCTTTCAAAAAGCCACCAGCCATGGATATCATTGACATCATAAATCTGGCAGCAGCAAAACTAAACACAGATGACAAACTGCTAAAGATTGATGTAGCAGCAGCTGGGAAGGAGTTGAAAGAAAAATGGAGAAAGATAGATGGAGAAATTCAACAAAAGTTTGGGCCAATTCAGAAGCCAGACAAAACATTTATTCATCACTCTCAAGTCAAGAATATTTCTGTGAATGAAATGAGTATGAATTATCTGGAAAAAGGCCAAACATCTTGCATCAAATCTCTAAAAGCAGATTTCATCATGAAGCCTAAAAAAACTACTCAAAGTTTTCAGATAAGAATCCTATGGATACTGTGTATGAGACATCTAGGCCAGATGAGAAGAAGCTGTTGGCTAGGTCAATTGCCTTCTACAAAGATCTAGCTGATTCAGCACTCAAAAGAAGATTAGCCAAGATTTACAGAAATGGTAAGGAAATTTATGTGGTGGCTGGACACCCCATGTTTGTGGAAGCTAAGAAGGAAGAGAAAGAAAGAATCATGCAAGAAAAGAAGCAAGCTGCCCTGGATGCTAAAAAGCTTAAACAAAAGAAGAAGCAAGCTGCTATCTTGGCCAAGCTTCAAGCTGTAAAAACCATAACAGAAATTCCTGTACAACAACTGTAATTGCTAAACCTAAGGATCAGAAAGTGCAAGAGGAACCACAACAGAAAAGAAGATTCGGATACAAGCTCCATTCCAAGAGAAAATTGGACTTTAATGATGAAGAAATGGAAGACAATATTCCTAAAAAGTCCACAACTACAATTCAAACATCAAAACCCTCAGTGGAATTTGAAGCAATCAAGGTGGTGGATCCAGCTAAGAATATTCATGGTGAGCCCATAATTCCAAAGGATGAGCCAGTGGACTGGGATAGTTTGCCCATTTTTGAGCTAAAATTTCCTATCTTCAAGACAAAGAAGACACAGACAAGAGCTAGGAAGAAAGTGAAACCAGTAATTCTCAAATCCAATACCCTAGTCAAATCTAAATCCACAGTGAATAAAGGAGATATGTTGTACATCTGTGACATCAAAGAGTTTTCTGACATTAACCTCTACATAGATGAATTGGAAGAAGTTAGAGGAATTGATGCTCACAGACATCTCCCTGAAAGACTGGTATTCAAATACAAGGGAGGAAAAGAGATTATATGGCCACTCTACAGGATCCTTCTAGAAAGCCAATCTGTTCTAATAAAGATCTACTCATCATTCAAAAAGAACTTTGGGTACCATGTTACTGCTAGAAGATTAGTTCTAAAGAAGATTGAGGAGCTGAGGAGTAATAAAGCCAAAGATGCACTTCCAAAAACTCTATCTATTCCCTTCACAGGAAAGAAAGTACATTTGAGGCCTTATTGGTTGATGGAATTCAGGGATAAAAAAGGAGTTAGAAGATTTTTCAGATTGGAGGACCAGTTGAGTATCTCTAGCAATGAGACTCTATTGGAAATGCAAGGAATGCTAGATCTCTCAGAAGCTGATGAACTTGAATTCCACAGACAACTCCAAAACCGAATAGAAGAGAATAACGGGAGGCTTGGGAGGAAACGTAGACAATCAAGGAAATAGACTTATCTACTCAGACTAGAGGAGCACCTTAATAATGATTGTGAGCTATTCTTTGTATACTTTGCATTGTTCAATTTTCAGTAAATTTTTGCAGCACTGATCAGTTTTATCTACTATTTTCAATCTGTAGTTTTAGGGTGTTTTATTATCATCAAGTTTCTCTTAATTTATGGCTACAATTCCAGTAGACATAAATTGGGGGAGATTGTTAGGAATATGTTGTGAACTTGATGATAAATCATACAAAACATCTTAGTAGATTTAACTTCGTGAATTTTGTAGCACTCGACGGATGATCAAATATAGTCTCGACGGATGATTCAATATAGTCCCGATGAATGATGATTTGATATCCATCGAGTGAGTAGCTTATGTAATAATAAGTATTGTAGCACATTTCTGTAAACAACTTTATGTAGATTCTGTAGGAGCTTATGAGTCATGTTGACTACTAGTAGATATGCAGAATAGGTTGATTAATTATAAATATGAAATGTCTTGTAATTTTGCATAAGTGAAATTGAGTCAAGTGTCAAATAGCTACCCGACGGATGATCAATAAAGCTACCCGACAGATGATCAACAAGCTACCCGACAGATAACAAGCATGTACCCGACGGATGATCAATTCAAATATCCATTGACAGTGACAACACAATCACATGCGTTGGGTGTTTGAAAAGAGGAATGTGGCAGCCTGTTTAACAGGAAATTGAGAACAAAGAAGCATTACCATTTCTATGCAAGTTATGAAGATTTTCAAAGATGATGGAATAGAGTAATGAAGTAGCATGGAGTTAGACTTAATAGGTTTTGTTTTATTATCCTGTCTTATTACCATGTAAACTTGGTGATATATAAACCAAATGTAGCTAGTAGAATAAACAACTAAGCAAACATATTTAGAAGAGAAATAGAAAAAGCTGTACTTGTCAAGAATTTCTCTGTAGTTTGTTTATTCAACTTGTAAAGCAGCTGTGAGCCAATTTGAGCTTCACAGAGTTCTAAAATCGATATATATATATATATATATATATATATATATATATATATATCTTGTGGATACATTCAAATCCACCAGAAAGTTTTAAAGACTTGTGTTTGATTTACTTAATTCTTTATTCCGCACTTTGCAAATCAAAACACTTAAATATATTGAGTTAAAATATTTTTTATACATCTCAAAAAGAGGCCAGAATTACATTCAACCCCCCTTCTGTAATTCTTGTTGTATTGTTAGGTAATAACAAATATCAAGACAATGAACTCACTGGTAAAGAGGGAGTTGGTGATGTTAGGGATTCGAGCAATAAAACACAGCGGAAAATCAAAAATTCCGAATCCCTACCGTGGGATCTATTTATAAATACTGGATGATTATGGAGAATAGGATTATGTACCTTAATAAAGCTTTTCTTCTGAATGTAATGGGCATTTTGATCTTGATGAACCATAGCAGCCCTCCTTGCGAAGATCTGCAAATAGCTTCTCTGTGGGAGAGAAGATGAACAGAAAATAATTCAGAATGAATGGATTATTATCTTCTGCTGCAAAGTATAGACTTTATCCAATAATTTTGTGGCTGAGAATTGAGGAGCTCTGTGGCGACAACTTTTTCTGTGGCGATAGGGAGGCACAAGGGGAGTTGTGTGGCGACACTAATTAGCTGTGCACTGTGGCGACAGGGGGAGGTACAAGTACATGTTAAGTACTTAACAAAAAAAAATCAAAACTTATAACCTGTGTGGCGACACAAGGTTACCTTTCCTTTTCCTTTTTTTATTATCTTTTTTTCCTTTTGATTTCCTTTTTATTTTTCTATTTTCTTTTTTTGTTTTCTTTTTTTATTTTCTTTTTCTTTTTCTTTTTCTTTTTCTTTTTTTTCTTCTTTTTCTTTTTCTATTTAAGTTTAAATTGTAATTAAATTAATTTATAAAATAAACTTAAATATAACTTATATAAATAAACTAATTTAGATTTATAAAATAAACTTATTTAAAGATTATAAGATAAATCATTTTAAGTTTATTAAATAAATTATATTAAAGTTCATTAAATAATTTATTTAATTTAACAATTAAATTTTGAGTTTCGCCAGTCCCCTGAGCTGTTTAGTTGTATACTCCGCGCGCCACTTCTCATACTTTAACAGATAAACGTTCAATCCAAGTACGTTCCTCAGCTTAACAATTCTTCAAAAAATAGTACCCAGATTCCTTTCACGAGCTGTTGACGCCTAGTGCAACTGGTCTGGTTCACAGACGACTAACCCCGATTCAGGTCTTCGTATTATAGCCTTGATTACATTGTTAAGCTTGCCTCAACTTTATTGCTTCAGACACTGACTGTCAATAAACAACTGTACTTTCACTGGAATCCTTTCTGGTACTTTAGACAACGTCTTCATTAACCTCTGTCTATACCCTGTCTTCAATTCTTCAAATTCCTATGCTTCGAACACTGTCTATCTTCAATCAATGCCAACACAATGAAATCTTCCGGTAGCACTTGTATACTGAATCTTCAACATTTCTGAAATCCTGAAAGTCTTTAACCTTTGTTCTTCACCGAGGCATGATCATATTAATGAACTTCTTTCAGTGACCTGTAGACAGACTTCAGGCTTTCTTCTAATCTTTTAATTCTTTGTATTTGCCTTGTCTTCATTCTTCCTGAATTTTTGTGTAGACGTAGTATTATTAACCTGTCCTGTTC